>NW_019525074.1:0-919 GCF_002814215.2 Seriola lalandi dorsalis
TATCCTATGACGTTTTTTCTGACTTTTTATGCCTTACTATGCTATGACGTTTTCATGCTTTAATATACTATGACATTTTTATGCCTTTTTATGGCTTACTATACTTTGACATTTTTCCTGACTTTTTATGCCTTACTATACTATGACATTTTTATGCATAACTTTACTATGACGTTTTTTCTGACGTCTTTATGCCTTAATATGCTATGACATTTTTGTCACTTTTTATGCCTTACTACACTATGACATTTTTTCTGACTTTTTATGCTTTACTATAATATGACGTTTTTATGGCTTCTTATGCCTTACTATACTATGACATTTTTATGCCTTACTATACTACGACGTTTTTTATGACTTTTTATGCCTTACTATACTATGACGTTTTTATGCCTTACTATACTATGACATTTTTGTCACTTTTTATGCCTTACTATACTATGACGTTTTTTCTGACTTTTTATGCCTTACTATACTATGACGTTTTTTCTGACTTTTAATGCCTTACTATACTATGATGTTTTCATGCTTTATTATACTATGATGTTTTTTAAGACTTTTTATGCCTTACTATACTATGACATTTTTGTCACTTTTTATGCCTCGCTATACTATGACGTTTTTATGCCTTACTATACTATGACAATTTTATCACTTTTTATGCCTTACTATCCTATGACGTTTTTTCTGACGTTTTTTCTGACTTTTTATGCCTTACTATGCTATGACGTTTTCATGCTTTAATATACTATGATGTTTTTATGACTTTTTATGCCTTACTATACTATGACATTTTTGTGGCTTTTTATGCCTTACTATACTGACGTTTTTTCTAACTTTATATGACGTACTATCTGACGTCTTTATGCCTTATTATACTATGACATTTTTATGCCTTACTATACTATGACGTTTTTTC
>NW_019525075.1:0-4224 GCF_002814215.2 Seriola lalandi dorsalis
ATAACAATGGGATCCCCTAAAATCACAACAGTAGTCGTTATTCTCTTCAGTTCTTAGAAACATGATGTTACAAATTGGACAGGTGCTCAGGGAGTGCGCCTGTGTTCATGGTAAAGGGGTTTTACGTGGATTGTGTCTCATTTCCTGATCGGCCATTTTCACTATTCTTTTAGTCTCCCTCTGAAGGCAAAAGAGTTAGACGTTATCACGCTAAAAATAACAAACACTGTATGCTGTAGATGGATGTGTCAAAAGAAATTGCTTAGATCCTTGTTCTCGGATTGAGCTGGTTTGAAAAAGGTCAGGAAATACTTGATAGTACATGACAATAAAGAGCCATTCCTCAATAAGAACCAACAAACCAGTTAACTCAGTGGACCCTATCGTACACCTAGTATAACGTGAAATGCAAATGTCTTTGCTAGTTCCAGACCAAGCAGTTGTCATTTTCCCTTCCACTGCACACATTGTTTAAATAGCGAATACACTCGCACCCATCTGAGCATCCACGGGTGTGTTGGTGTTAAAATTGAGGTGTGGTCAGGGGCATTGTTGGAGCATTGCTATCTTGAGGCAGTGGCACGCAATTGCGCGATTGACAGTATTACACTCATTATTTCACAGTCATTTTAAGGGCGCATTATTAAGATAGAAATATGCGCCTACATAGGCGGGTGCACAACGCATATACACTCTGCCTGTTGCAAATGAAAAGGAACTTCAAATGTTTGGATAAGTGAGGTAATACATTACAATACAACCCTCAGAAGGTCAAAACATTATTTGTGGCATATTGTGTGCTGCATAACATTGCCGTGTGTCATGGACGTCTTTTTGATATAGATGAGGCTCAAAACACTCCCCTGAATAATCAAGAGACTAAGAACACCCCATTTGAACCATGTTTCTGCCACAGTGACTGTTTTTTTGCCATTAAATTAGAAAAAGTGGATATGGACACGCCCTAAATGCACTCGCACTATGCACTTTATACCATGCGCTTTTGACTGTTTTATATTCATTGAACATTTTAATTCCTTGCACTGATTGCAATAGCTTCACATCAAAACCGATGCCTAAACGGAATTTTATTCAATATATGTGCTGAATTATGCAATGCAATTGCTTACATTTACATTTTTCTATCATTTAATCCCCTACTGCAGTGTGCACTTGGGTCGATTGGCAGAGAAAGCCCTGATATTTTTCAGACATGACAGTTTACTGGTAATCGTCTACAATGTGATGTACGTTTACCTTGCAGCTTGAAAGTTTACGACCAAGTCATCCAATAAACGGTTGTTTCTTAGATCTTGTTCTGTTGCTTGCTGAGGGAAAGAAGAAGTGAGATATGAAGGAAAATTGCATCCTTTATCAAATAAATACAGTTACAGAGGATGGCCTGTGAATGTGCCATCCTTATTGAGGTTATAACCATAATGATTATGGAAATGCAGCTAGGGAGTATACTTATGCATTCAAGTCAAGTTCATACTTACTGTATTGCAAACTGGACACTGCAACTTGTAGCAAAGAAATTGTCTGATGCACAAAGAGCAAACTGTGAAATGAAATGTAAACAAAATTGAGTTTATCTGTTATGCAGTGGTTAGATAATTTCCTTTCTTTCATCACAGTTGTTAGTCAGTATCCATCTGGATTGAACAATACATGTAAAAAAAAAAAAAAATCTCATTTAGTTCACAGTGTGGCTCAATTATATCTGCTGAATTGAGTATCTCAGTGCACAAAACACAGAGCAAATTTCAGCACAAAAAGCATGTAAAGTCTTTAAGACACAAACAGAGTCAGAGAAAGATGCATCCACCTAAGATTAACTAACTTCAACTGAAGCAGGGAACCCAAAGTTATTAATGCAGAGACAGTAGGGCCTTGAATTCAGAAGTACTCTATGGGGGTCTTTCTCAAGGTGATAATGACATCAAAGCTAACATACACATGTACATATATTTGTACAAGTAGCTAACGCACACATATTGCAAAAACACTCTACTCATTAGAAAAGGCATCCATTATCATTCCTTTATATTATACTACTGTGTGTAATTTTGTTCTATGCTACTTGTTGTGTGCTCATTTTAGTATAGCTTTGTATGTTGTCTTTACTCAGTAAAGAAAACTATGTTTTTTTCTAATCTGACCTGCCAAGGGACTGCTGATGCAAATCAGCTTGAAGCTACATTCTGGTGCCGTGCATCAAGTGGTGACATTTATGTTGAAAGCTGCACATGGTCCAGCTGTACATGGTCCAAAGAAATAAATGTTCAACTCTTGCTGCTTTGAAGTGAATTTCAAAACTACGTTCTGCATTTTTTCAAAACATTCTCAGCTGCATTTTGCTTGCTTACACAAGTCGCTCTGTGGTCTTGCCTTCATATATACATGGCTTTGTTAAACTTATTGTAAGAGTAGTTAGCACCAGGTCTGCTGTGGAAGCTACTTGTTACTTACAGTTGTGAGAGCATTTTGTCATCATTGAAATATTGAGGAAGTCGAAGCAAATTGGACACCGAAGCAGGGCATCAACATTCTGCAGATGAGAAAACAGAGAGCATAGACTATTCATAAAACAACTCTACCAACCAAGAAAATAAAGTAGCCTGGCAACAATACATTTATCCTCTATTGAAAACATGGCAGGTTGCATGAAATTTAACAACACAGACTGTGAATAACTTTTTCAGTCAAATAAGCTAGCCTAAAAAGTTGAATGAATCAGATATTTCACTCAAATGTTTTAAAATCTAAATAACCTTTTTATTTATTTCTCTCTATTTTTAGTGTAACAAAATATGACCAATCAAATTGTTCAATCTAGAGTTGGTTATTTCCCTCTAGGAGACTAGGCAATGAAATTGGTAAACAATTTTACATACATTCCTACAGAGGGACAGTATGTGTTAAAACCCATCCGTACTCCATAGTCTGTAAGGTTACTAGTGGTTGCATGGGTCATAGTTAGTAGCACTACCCAGGTTAAGTCTCTTCTCATGTGCCTTATGTGTTTATATGGTGTGTTTCACAACATCCTGCACTTGGTTCACTATCATAATGCATACTGTACAGCATCCCACATTAAGTTAGCATGACCTGATATGACCACTAGCTATGTATGTTTGGGTAATTGTTTGTCTTAGCAGAGTAGCATATACGATTAAGACTGCTGAAATAACGTTTGATGTTCTGAACGGACAGAGATCCAGTTCGACATTATGTGCATTGATCACTAGGTCACTTCGTCAGAAACTCAATGATCACAAATGTGCCTGTGGCATTGTGGCTATAGGGTTAGCTGATGTTACATTAGCAACTATTAGCACATAATTCATATGTATATGAAAAGACGGATGACAGTTAAATGTATGTTTATCAAACGTTAGATTGCTTTGGAAAGGTAACGTTGCTCGCTAGGTAACGTCTGCGCTTCCCTTGATGTGGCTGTTGTGGTTTTCATTTAGCTAAGGGCTAGTAGCCAGCATGTTAGCAAGACAGGTACATTTACAAATTAATCTAGAACTTACTTTCAGACCAGAAAGGCCAGGTGGTAAATCCGCTTCAATCTGGAGCGCCATGTCTAAACAAAAAGCAGCTATTTGAGGAAGTCACAGAACTTTTTGTTTCTGTGGTCTGTGACCAAAGTCCCGCTCGAAGAGATGCAGGACGCCTCTTACGTCATTTGACAACTTCCGCTAAGTCAGAGGTCCAGATTTGTTTCGTTCACTCAGATGTAAACAAAGCGTCCACAGTAGCAATCGGATACGACTCTCACTCATGCAATCCTTCTTTGAATTATATTGTAATAGATATAAATCAGAAGAAAAAAAAATACTGACTTTAATGTCAACATTTAGAAACATGTTACACTTCTTTTCTATATTATATTTCAAATACGTGAATGCGTATAGGCTGTATAAAAACAATACAGAGTTACTTGAGTTTAACTAATCTAAATAGATTTGTTTTTATTGCAAATGAATTTGAATAAATTGCTACAAAATAGCAAAACAAAAGCATTTCTCTAATCATACATTGTTGTAAACAACCTGGCGGAACAGGTCAGTATACACACTGTGTAGACTAATACATTTTCTCTAATATCTGCTTGGTAGCCATTTATATTCGTTTGCTGTTGTTTTAATTCTGTTTTTATATTATAATAATCTTAATAATTATTCTAAATGTATTTTACCTTTTAATTTTAAT
>NW_019525075.1:4271-250473 GCF_002814215.2 Seriola lalandi dorsalis
ATTATACCGGCTTTGACAGTTGTTTTCAGGTTCTCATAGTTACTAATGGGAAAGTCTTACCATGCAATTTCTCCACATTTAAGGCATTGTAGAGTAATCATAACATCTTCTCCTGGAACTGGAAAATGCTTAGCAGGCCTTTGTGGTGCCTCACAGACAGTGAGCATATACATTACACTGTTAACCTAGATAAGTTGATGTTAAAAGAAATTGAGGCAACAATCTGACAACAAATAACAAATGTAAACATAGATAGTGGAAAAAGTAATTTGTTTGAGTGAAATTGACTGAAATGCTGAATAGATTGGAAGTAACATGTTAAGAATAAACTAAAATTGATACTAAAAGACAAATTATTTAAAATCTTGAGAGAAAATAATTATTATGAGGTAATGATCACAATCATCATTAAAATTTCATTTAAAACAACATCACTTCACATCAACACACATATTGTTGATGACATATACAAAAATTAGATTCAGCATTTCCTTTCAAAAAAAATGTTGTTTTTATACCTTTTCCCAGAGGCTTCTACACTTGTGTGCATTTTGAAGTCAGCTTACTTCCACCAGGGTTCACCATCACCCAGGTTCACCATCTGACTAATGTAAGAAAGTTCAGGTTTGGATGTGCTTCATAGGATGAAAATGATCCCTGCTTTTGATGGGTTTAGGTGAAGAGAAGGCAGGTTTTGGGCTTCATCTTCCTGAAGACAGAGGACTCTCTGAAGGTGTAAAGCACATAATATTGCCTGTCAGTATTTGTTAACATCCTCCCATTTTTATCTCACTGGAACCACTGAACATTAAACGATTAAAATGTAAATTCAAATAAAATCAAATAAAGTTACTCACAAATCTATAGTCTTAAGGAAGTTGATATCACTAACCCCCCAAAAAGTGACAGAAAGCCTCTGTGAGACGCAGCAGCTGATTTTCCCCAACCACAACATGAAAAATGTGTGAAGCTTGGTCTTTTACAGTTGACCAGTTAACGTTGCTTTTTAAAGATGTTCATCAGACGTGTCAGACCTGACTGAATGAAATGAATAAAAAGATGAAGGGAGAAAATGGAGAAACCTCTTTGATTTCATTGCAGTCAGCAGTTAAACTGGTTCACTCATAACAGATATTATCAGTGACCAGAAACTGAGTGTGTGCTGTGATTGTATTTTACATTATTTTAAAATGTTGTCACATTCATACCCTTGATTGAATGCGTTTAGAGAAGGTAATTTAACATCTCCTTTCATGACATAATGGCTAAATGGAGTTTGAAAGTGTTCAGCCAACCCTGCTATTTTATTCTCAAATTGTGTTTTACTTTAATGGGTGTATTGTATCCACAGCAGGACATGCACATAAAAAAAATGACTTCCCTCAGACGACCTTAGTTTAAAAATAACATAAATTGGGGCCCTTAGAACAGACAGGAGATACAAAGTCAATGTTCTGCAGATAGAGATGAGCCCTCAGAGGAAATGCTGACTTTGAAGGTAAAGTCACAGCGTCTGTAAAGAGACATTTCTGATTTGATGTCCGGTACAAAGAGCTGGTGCATTCCAACTGTCCTCTGACAGCTTGTTGATTGTGGCCATTACAGTCCTCAACATCATTGATTATGTGTCCTCAGCCGGGCACTAAGTGAACCATATCTCTGCATTGCTCCCAAGATATGCAAAGCCTATATGTTGCACGCTGAGTGTGTAAATCTGTGTGAAATGAAAATTTACAGTTTCTTTGTGTAAAGTGGCCACCAGGTAAACCAACATTACTACCTCTGTTGTGCATTTGAATGTTTGCATGATTTCATGTCTCAGGTGAGTTCTGCCAATGTTGTCCACATCATGTGAGTTTCCATGACCACAATTTAAAGGGCCGATCAGATAAATTACTCCAAGTCCTTCATTCCTTTTGCCGTCTGGCCACTAAACACCAACAGTTCTCATTCTAAATTATAAATTCAAATTTTATTTTTTTAATTCAGTCATATGCGATACAGAAACTGTAACATAATGTGTTATTTTTTAAATCTATTTTACTTGTTTTATTCTTATTTATTTTACTTATTGCTGCCTGTTGTTCCTTGTATTGGCCCAAGTATGCTGATCTGTTGCCTCTAACTGTACTTTGCCTGTGAGTTTTTAAGGTGTGTGTATGGACTTGGTAAGCTGCAAAGAAATTGCCCTTCTTGGGATAAATAAAGTTGTCTGAATCTGAATCTGAATCTGAATCTGAATTACCATATTCACACATACTTTGGAAAAATATGGCTGATAAATAAGCATTTGTGTGTATCACAACTGATTTGAATTTTACAAAAGCTTGTTCTGCTCAAGTGTTTCTAAACATTCCTCATGACAATGAACCAACACTTCATAAAACATTGATAACTTCATTAAAAACGGATTAGTCTGTGTATTGAAACACCTGCCAGTTAATTTGGGAGGGATGGTTTGGTCCAGCGTGAAATTGCTTTAATGGGTCGTCCCTTTTGTTTAAATTCAAATATTGGCCTTTAACACAGTAAGATCACACAGTTTACAAACATAAATGAAAACACTGTACACTGTCAAACATGAAAATGCCAGCAGCACATGCGGTGCCCTCCCTCGCTTGCAGGAGCATTGACCTCCTTATTCAGCCTTCCAGGAGAAGCTCAGGCACATCACAGGTATGCAGTGACATAAGAGTGAGATTTACTGTACATGTATGCAAAATGTATTCCTCTGATATTTTACAAGTGATGAAGAAGCAACTTCTTCTTTACCTGCACAAATATTAGCAGAGCGAGTGTCCCTGTAGTCTCCGACACTGGTCAACATGACATTATCATGCAAATGTATTTATGTTGGACCGTGTCACATGTGTGCTTGAATGTAATTATTCAGTCACATGGATATCCAGAGGCATTTATGTGCGCTAATTAGATTTTTCCTGCCGGTTTAGCGGATGCATCCCCCCCAGAGCCTTTGGCCGGTTAAATCATTTCACAGTGTTGTCAAAGCATTAATGCCTCTTTCCACATGGTCTCCATAGCATCACCAAACAATTTTGATAGCAAGGCATCCCCTGCAAAGGAGGAGCCGACCACTCTAATTTGTAGTTGTTTGGCATCTATCACAGGAGGTGTCACAAATGACACACCTTTGTAATAAGCTGCTGTCTGTTATCATCTCTCTTCTTTTTGTAGGCCCTAATGAAAATTATTAAAGATTTTCCACCCTTCATTATTTCCTTCGTAATTAGTGTCACACCTCTAAGAATGCAGGAGACGTCAGTGAAATTGTAAATGTCAAGGTCTGTCAGGCTGCTCTATTTCGGTTTGTTGTGTTCGGTCTGATGAATTGAACTCATGAGGCCAAAGATAATATTATGCAGCTCTATTTTGCTTTGTCCTGATTGAAGTCTTTATATTGAAACAATTCTCTCCGTTGCTTGAGTTTATGTGTGTCTGACTGTGTGTTTGACATTCCCCTGCGTCATTTATTCATACGTATTTAATCACAAAAGGCATGGCCCATTCTTCGGATTCTGTGGACCTGCATTGAATGACAAAATGCCTCCACTGAGCTATTTCAAAACACCACAATAGATGGACTACTCTACGATGAATACCCAGGCAGAAGTGACATAACACATGAACTGACACATATGCATATGAATCATGTAGAATGGACTTAAAGTCTGCTTTGTATTAGGTGATTTCTGCTGGAGTCAACCACCGTCCCCTTCCAGCACTCTGCTCAGATATTCAGAAACTGGAAACTGGGAATGTTTAATGACTGGATGCTCAGCCAAGCAGTAATTATACACTTATATTAGCAAGATGACATGATGTACTGAAAGCCTGCAAGACTCTCTCAGGTTTTCAAGAATTATGTTACAAATTAAACCCATAACCAGGTATTTCACATGGTGTCTATTTCAGTGTGGGATTTTTAAATGTTCTTTTCAGTACAGAGTTGTATTACTGTTTCTGTGTGTTTAAGGATTATCTACACTACATTAAGTGTTTTTTTTTAAAAACTGAACAAGTGTCTTTTTTCTTTTTTTCTTTTTGGTTACTCTGCTTCTCTCTCACTCTTTGCTCACTCAAACAAGTGTCTATTCTGGGATGGTGCTAATGAATCCTTTTGGTGTACTCGGAGCTGACTCCTGTCACTCTAAGAGAACAAAGGGGGAAATAAAATCATCTTAAATTCAGTTGCAGTGGTTATGATTTAGTCTGTCATTTCTTGAAAGGGAATCAATTAAAAGCAGACAGACTTTGCCATCTAGTGAAACCCCAGAGATCCCCACCAGACATGTTCTAAGACATATACAAATAAAACTCTGCTTTGAATAATATTGTATGCTTGATTTTTTTTTTTTTTTTACGCAAGGAGAGTTCCATTATCTAAAATATTCGTCTACATTCACTCCCTTTCCCTCATTGAAAAATCCCAGACATAGGAAAAGGCAAATATTTTTCATTTTAAAAGTTTAACTGCGAGGCATGAAGCTGTCTCCTACTTCACTGAAAAGTCTAATCTTTTCGTTTGTGCACTGAAGGTTTTCCACATCACACTTGTGTAAGTTGTGTAAGGTGTCACAAAATCTTCTCGCATTAAAAGCTCGTAAACTGAGATTCTTCAGCAGATGAAAGTGAAAACAGTCTTCTCCTGACAAACTCTTCCCATGCATCATTCTGCACAGCGCAGTTCAAACATCCAAGTTAAGTAACACTAAGCAAAAGAACATTTCTGAGTGGAGGGGAGCTTTAAAATATAGGACTACTGTTGACGCTAATTAACTGAGTCACAGTTTATGAATCTTGCTTTTCTCAAATTATAGGAGGAAAAAGCCTTTGTCAGTTTTAGGGCTGTTTCATGAGAAAAAACGATGTTGAGTATGACTTAACTTTTAGGAGCCAAAAGGTCACAGTGTGTGTTTTTTGATTTCAGGTCAAAGAAACTAATCAACAGACCCCTGCTCTGGATGTTACGCAAAAAAACCATGAGCCAGAGTGGCATCTGCAGAGTAACATGTTACATGCAGGAGACAGCTGTGGGGGAATCTTGTTCAGCTTTTCTTCGGTTAAGTGTTGCATGTGTAGCGCTTTGATGTGAATTAAAACAAGCATCACACATAAGAAATACATTAAGGGAACTGTAACTGAGGTCTCAGATTCATGATTTTATGCAGCTTGGTGGTGGCGTGTGGCTGCTTTTGACATATGTTTCAGATGATGAGAGTATGCTGCTACAGACACTGAGAAAAGCTGTGTCGCCCCTTCTCACTTAAATGTGCCCTTAAAGCAAGAAGCAGCAAACATACCGTAGATCACTGTAGCATATTCATTAACTCTTTTATGCCCAGGGAAAAATGGGCTTTCAAGGGAAACTAAATCCATGCAGCATTAAGTTGTCCCCAAAAAGTATTCCACTAATGCTAAATAGTTGCATGTGAACATAAATCCAGGGATATAAAATTGCATAATATATAACATTAAGTCCACAGGCTGAGAA
This sequence comes from Seriola lalandi dorsalis, assembly GCF_002814215.2. Taxonomy (NCBI): domain Eukaryota; kingdom Metazoa; phylum Chordata; class Actinopteri; order Carangiformes; family Carangidae; genus Seriola; species Seriola lalandi. Next base: position 9,784 of record NW_019525075.1, read on the forward strand.
TGTGAAGTACATGTACACATTAACTGTGTGATCCCCGATGAGTATTTGTCTGAAACATCTGCACGATGACATACCTGGTGTTAAAGTGCTTTGTATTATCAGTGTTATGCTGTTATCTATTCTCCACATGCATATCTCTGTCTGATGAGGCCCTTAGCCAGTGAGTCAGCCCTGTGTTAGTCAGTGCACAGAGCTGCACCGGTCTGGGATCTTAACAATGGATGTAGCTGTTGGAAATGACAGCAAACAGATGAAGCCGGAGTTTGTGTCTGCTGTTAAACAATGGACTCAAACAGGCCAGATAGCCTTGTCTTTGAAGACGTCGATGACGGAGCTCTGACCTTGATTAATTTTTCATGTGTTATATGTGATTTGCTTCTACATTGTTAAAATTGGGCTTCAGTTTGATTTAGCAGGAGTAGAACAACAGAAATGACTTTGGCATTTCCACTCCAACACCCTGAGTCTCAAAAACAAAAACATTAAGAATAATATGGCTATTCCTTTCCTGTTTGTTTATGCATTTTTAACCCTTTTAATGTTTACCACAGTATGTTAGAGATAGAAGTTAAGCTGTTTCGTGACCTGGATTTGGAGAATTTTATTTTATTCTAAAGTAATTATTAGCAGTTTTTTACAAACATTACTCAGTGACATGTGACATGAGACGCTATCTGCAGTTAAACTGAAATGAACTTGAGTTCCTCACCGGTAATTGACAGAAGCTGATATTCTTATCAATTCTACATTTACACAACATATTATGTAGGTTTCATGAATATTCTACCCAGAGGTCATTTAATTATTGAGGTGGTAGACGTTCTTTTATGTGCAGGCGCACTTAATTGAAAATTTGCAGGAATTAATTCCTATAATTCGTTGCTAACTGGACTGAACTACATCAGACCAACCAGCTACTAAACTTTAAATTGACTCTATCAGTATGCCTGCCATATCAAATACAACTGTAAATTGATTGATTTCACCTAATATTTTATATGGGTTTACCTTCAAAATGTATACAGTGTGTGGGCCATGAATCTCTCTGATGGGTTTTTAGTGTTTCTGGTAGTACACTTGTAAATCTGACAGTATACAGTGGCTGGAGACGGAAAGGATTATTGTGAGACAGACTGCAGAATGTTTGTTGGAGCTGTCAGTTCACTTTACCTTGTCCTAGTGCACCACAAGGTCACTGATTTTGAATTTTTAAAAACAAACAAACGAACAATATCATTACCATGGTGTTTGTTTATGCACCTTGCACAATCCATGCAGCCATGAAAGACACAGTAATGTTACAACTACTGTCAACCTTTTACCTGCACTGGGTGATTAAACTCATGAACGACTGGGTGGAGATCATTTTAATGGTCTGCTTTCATTTGTTATAACCTCAGAGAATCAATTAAGTAATTAATCAGACATTCAATCATAGGTGTATTAACAGCAAACAAAATCGCCTCACCCATGAATAGCCGTGTGATGAAAGCTAACTCTAACTGATCGCATTGTTTGTGGCCATTTGTTTTTCACTTGCTTCAAATAAACAGGTGTGCTATGAAAGAGTGCAGGGTCAGCTCTGACCCGGGCCTCGGCATCTCATCTTCAAAAACTTCACTTCAAAGTTCAGTCATAAGTGTAAAGCTATATTTGGAATTCCACTGCAAAAACAGCATAAATATAAAAAGTAACACTCAGATCTCAGAGCTCGAATGTGCAATCTATGATCGTGTGTTTCTTGTGCGGGCATATGATCAGGAGTTATGAGCACTGATCTTGTGTGTGCGTGCGTGCGTTGCTTGTCATGAACTCTTTGGTGTTATTTGTGTGAGGGTGAGAGACTTGCTATATCTCTTTGGCTTTCATTTCTTCCCTGCTGCATCCCTGCACATCAATGATACAGGCATAGCTGTAAATGTCACTGAATTCAGGTGTTTCTGTCTGCTAGCACCTTGAAAGTCTGATGATTATTTGAGTTTCTTTTTATTCATGCTTGATGAAGCAAGTCACGACGTAACTTGTTTCATAAATATAAAGCAACCGAAAAGATGTTCCCATCTTGGAGTGAGGTCAGATATTTTTTATGGAAATACATCAAAGTAACATTATTGATTGCCATACAGCATGAAGACTAAAGTATTTCAGGGATCTCTGCAACGCTGTGATCGCTCTCTGACACTCTGAGACCGACAAAGTATCAAAAATAGAAACGGTTCTCGTCCGTTCATAGAACAGTCCCTTGTCTCTGTCCTGCCAACAACATCTCCATCTGTTCTGGCTTTCCTCTCAACTGGAAAGCCCCCGGTTTGGTCCCTCCAAAGTTTTTGCATCTTGCCAAAGTATCTTTGAGCAAAGCACTAAACCCCCACCTACCTGTAATTTGTAACCTGTAAGTCTCTAGCCTAAATGTTGAAATCAAAAAGTGTTAAACTAAGAAAATCTTTAATTGTACATGTTGTGATAAATCACAATAAGGAAATGCAGATGACAATGTTGGAAATGTGTACAACAGAGATGGAATTATTCCTTGGGATAGTAATATGAGTATCTTTGAACTGAGGCAACGGTTTGCATTATCAAGCAAAGAATTGCCTCAGTACAACACAACAACAATTCAACAATTTGGTGAAATTCCCAGATAACTGAGGAGATTAACTCTGCTTATGCAGTTTTCTACTTGTTTTCTTTGTCTTTGTGCTGATTAGAAAATAAACTTCATTTGAACTTTCCAACGTCCTCCTACAACCATGTTGACCCTGTTTTTGACCGCTGATCAAAATGCTAGTGTACGTAAATAACAGTATATCGTATGCATTCTGCCATCACAAATTATGTCTCAGCTTGTGTACCAGCTGCAGGTGATAAATGTAAAAATATCCACTCTCATTTATGATAATTGCACCACCTGCTATTTTTGCCTTAAAACATTTCACATAATGTGGAAACACTTGAAATAAATAATACATGACTTTGATTTGTTTAAATTGTTTTATTCTGATTATGAAAATGAATGGTCTACGGCTTGTCACTGGTCCTTCAGGGGTTTTAGATGAAGAGTGTAACTGCCTCACCATTAATTACTGTGATGAAGCTGAGCTGAAGGCACATAAGATGTAGGTTGAAACAGGAAGTTAATAATGATAATTTTGTTCACTGTGACTCTTAAAAAGAAATCATTCTTTATTGAACAGTTTACTCTCATTTGCGTGTTAATTATAATGGAAGATCAGCCAAATTAGGCCACTGGAGAGGGCTTATGCAACTTCTTTTTCAAACCAGCTGCAGCATCTGTTCTTCATTGATGAAACATACCTCATTCTAGAGGCATACAACAATTTCCATGCCAGCGGAAGTAACTGTAGATTTTTTTTTGTTGGTGATCACTTTACTTTTTCTTCTTCTTCTTTTCTTTCTGAGTAATTTAAATAATTTATAAGATCATTTGCAAGTTTATCTTGGTACGAAACCCACTTTTTCATTATAAGCACCAGCACGTTCATGTCCAGAGATTTGCCATCTTTTTTGCCTCCATTCTTAAGGAGCCTGAAGTCAGCAAGGATGTGTGGCATGGTGCTCACTGCTTTCAGGGGAAAAAAGGAACAAAATCATTTGTAAAAACTGAATATTCATAATGCAACCTAATTACAAAACATGGAGACGGATGGATGTGCTTAGTGATGATATTATAATGACGTAAGGTGTTAGTTGATACTGAATAATGAAAATATAAACTATTTCACTCTCTATAAACAGACATGTTTGTGGGGGTTCTTCTGTAATTAGTGTTACTTAATACATCTTTTCTCCTGTCATCTTAATAACCACTGCTTCCTTTTTCTCACACAATATCCAATTAATTATTATGACATAAAATGACATCCCAGAAAATAAAACTGTTCATGTAAATTGTTTGTTTGAATTGCTTTACAAAACGTGACGTCACATTATCGGATTCCATTGATTGATTGATTTTATAATTGAATGTGTCAGATCTACTAGCCTAAGCTCACATCACTTTAAAATAATGCCAGTAGATGTCAAATTGTAAGTAAGTGATATACTTTCCAGACTAATGAAAAACATGAATACAGTTGCTTGTTTGACATGGTCTTGTTGAACAGGAGTTACTCAGATGGAACAAATTGAATTTTGTTTATATTCTGTCAGTGTGAGCTGCTGGTGTAACACTCTCTGACCAATGAACTACAAAAGCTCATTTCAGAGGGAGATGTAATCACCTAATTTATGCAAAACTTTGTTCTCTGCTTAGTCATCACTATTTCCTAATTCCTAGTAATGAATAGAGTGCTAAGTGCACATTCAACATGTAAAGCTTCATCTGTGTTCATCACACACTTTCTCTGCTGCAGTTTCTCCATCATGTGGCCACAGAGTGAACTACAGACTCTGTCTCGTTGGTGCAATCAATTTAATGTTAATCTTGAGTGAGTCACTTCATCTGTGTATCTCCTCCTTTTAAATCTAACTTTCTGTTTACAACTGCTGTTTAAGTTAAAAGAAGTTACATTTGGTACTACATTTGGAGCAACCCCCACATCTTTGGCTTATTTTGGGGGATGTGCTCCATTCCTCTTCCTTTCTTTGTGAACAGCTCAAGACAAGCTTGATGGATATTGATCTGGCTGCTGATGTGATCATAGAAGTTGGCAGGTTTTTGCAATGGCTCCATTTGTGAAAATGTTCGGGCCCCAAACTGTTCAAGTGTACCAATGTTCATGTTTTTATGAAAAAGTGAACATATCACCCCAAATCTGGCAAATGTCACCTAGAGTAAAAAAAAAAAAAAAAAAAAAAAAAAAAAAAAAACCCATGACAAGAATGTCAAACATTAGAAATCTTACTTAGGTAAAAGGACAGAAGTATAATCTTTACTCAAGGAATCAAAAGTAAAAGTACTTGTTAAGCAGAAAAATGGCCCATGTGATTGTTACATTGCACATATAATGTTATTGGATTAATTTCACTGCTCCATTAATCAGGAAGTAACATTCCCAATGAGCCAATTTCAACCACATACATACTGTTGGGCAGTTTAGTCTGTAACAGTTTGTCATATCATACAAAATGACCAAAGTCTTTGAATGTAGATCTTTACCAGCTGTCTAATAAATGTAGTTAATAGAATATTTCACTCAAAAATATAAAGAAATATTCAAGTAAGGTAAAAGTACCCCAAAATTGTAATTATCTAAACTACTAAATGTTAAAGTCCACCAGTGATGCAAACACATCTTTACCTGTTTCTAAAGCATTGTTAGTCAAATCAACGAGACATATAGTTTGGGTTTTTGTGATGTGCTTCACCTTTTCCTCACAACTGGATCTCAACCTTCTAAAACCACAAATCAAAAACAAATCACTCAGAATATCCAGATCACAGAGCAATAATGGTTTTATTTGGACGCAGGGGTTTTCAACATCCAGTCAGTGGTATGTTGTACATTACATCACAGGGTTTCAACCAACCAGACACTCATCAACAAACAGCATCACTAGACAAACAATTAAAGAGAAGGTAAACAGTGTGACGGCAACTCACACTCCGGTCCCCACAACATGACAGGCGCTCAGCCTGCTCCCTCACTGATATCTTCTTTTTTAATGTCAACCTTAATGTTGTCTCATGTCAGCAGACAAACAGTGTTACCCATTTCAGCATTCATTCCTGGAAAGAAAAAAGTCTGTGTAACATCACATGTAGGGAAAACGAGAGTCATAAGCTCTACATGTAGAGGTTCCATATCAGTCCTGCTGTTTCCAACAATACTGCAATGATTTTTCTTTGAGAGGGAAGAAGCTAAATGACAAGAGTTACGGCTCAACCACAGCACAGGCAGTTCACAGGGAAAACAAAAATATGAAAGAAATATTCTGAGATGACTCTACTGAACTTTACCAGTAGATTGTGTATACAGTAGTTTTTATAACTCCTATTCTTCAGGGATCACCCAAACACAGACGAGCAGTTCATAATAATTGTTGTGTAATTCAAGAGAGGAATATCTTTACACGTTGTACTCCTTATGGTGGTCGACGAGTAATTAGCAATAGAAAGTAAAGATAAAAAAGCAACATCAGTTTATAATTAACATGACAACTAATAGACAACATATTACATTTAAAAAAAAGTAAATACAAAAGTCCAATAAAAACTGATGTTGTGCACAAAAGGCACTCAAATTTTTCTGCTCCACTTACACTCTATAAATAAAAAAAAAAAAACAGTCTAGTTAAATATAATGATGATCATTTCATCTTTTGAAATTGTGTGCTTTCTTCATATTTCAATTAACATATGTTTCTATCTTCATAGATTTCAACAGGTGCAAAACTGTAGCCAGGAAAGATAAGAGGAACGATGCGGATGAACCAGGTGATTGTAATATCAGCTCCAGATCACACTCATAATGCCCACATGAGGTGACGGTGTCTACTGGTTCATCACAAGAAGCAATACCAGCAGGAACCAGCAGAGAGCGTGACTGCGCTGTATGACTTTAAATGCTCTATTGCCTTTTCTCTGGCTGTAGGAGCTCTGTGTTCTTAAAGATTCTCCCACCCTGGATATTTATATATCTGCCCATGACAAGTAAAAAGCAGACAATACATTGACCACAAGCGAATATGTTCCGTTTACAGCATGTATCTCTGTAACACTGCAGAATGTACAGAATGACTGCAGAGTTGGCAGTGGAGTCAATGCCTGGTTGACATGCTTATATTTAAGTTTCCTTTTGCTGAATCAAGCATTGTTAGATCTCTTTCCCTTCTATTTTAACAACTGCTACAAGCGGCTTAATTCATCATTCCCAACCCCCATAAATGTTAAGGCCCGTTTCTTTAAAAAAAAAAAAAAAGTCCAATACTGAAATTATTTGTGCATTTCACCAAGGCAAGGCACCACATACAGCCATTGTTTAACTGCTGCATAATATGAGTCAGTCATTACAGCGCAAAACATGCAGAACAGAGCAGGCTCATAGGGATGCGCATAACAAAGTCTCTGGACTAGAGCTGTGAGAATGACAGTAGATATAAACACTGAAAAGTTCTTATTCAGTTTTCCTCCAAAGGAACAAGAAAGAGTACACAGTCAGAGCAGAACTGTGTCTATCAACAGAGATAAGGACAAGGCAGGAAGGAAGGAAACGGCTTTGATAACGGTATGTCACAACATCTACTTTCAGGTCCCTCTGGGTGAGCATCGCATCTTAAATTTGAAAGAGGAACTATCAGAGGGTACTTTTCAATGTTTCTTATGCAATAATGAAAATCACCCATATCAGTCTTCAACGGGAAACAGTTCCAAGTTTGAAACTGGGTGAGTGTGTCAAAAAAAAAAAAACCATAATGGAGAAAAGATTTGTTCGGCCTTTGCAGTCTGTTCAACAGCAATCAGTTTTCTACAGTACAATTACCAAATGCAATCTAAACACACAGTACACGGTAAATGATCTGAACTATATTGTACACAGCCAAAGAATATGTTTCTAGTTTACTGAAGATGATAAAAAGGTGGTTTATGTTCTTTACAAGTGCCATTCACATCAACCCTTTGCCTTTTTTTTTTTTAATTAGCCTGTACAAGATTAACACTTAAAAAAATTACTAGCTATATATTATGTACAAGTTTACCACAGGATTCCTACATTAGTTGATGCATTAGTTTTCTGCATTTCATATACAGGAAATAGAAAAAAAAAAAAAAACATGGCAACATGCCCACCGCCCATGATGGCAGAGGATGACTCCTGAAAGTAATGTCTACGACTTCAGAGATCATCTTCACGCATCTGGACGCTTTATCTTTAGCAGTGAACAGGATGACTTCAGGTACAACATCTATAGTACCAACAGCCACACACATGGCATCTTTAAAATATAACACTGTAATGTCCTAATGTATTTGAACATTTGAGACTTGATATTTTTTCATCAGGTTTCAAAGTAATTATTTTCTGTTTACAATGAACAACATGAGAAAACTCTGCATCATTACAATAAGCCTTTAATGGTTCCCTTATTTTCTCCAAACCCTGCATGCAGAAGTATATAATGTCACTATGTTGATACTTTGCTGAACATCCACTGAATTATAGTACAAACAGAAACCATGGCAACTTCAAGTAAGTTTTTATGTACAGCCATAAGGCCTATGACCTCAATGATAGATAGACATGGTATATTAGCCTGAATGTGTACACTAGTCCAGATGAGGTGTTTCATACACATCAGCTGAAGTGACTGAAGCATCAGCTGGACAGTGTTCGCTGGGTAGAAACTAATACCAGATTTCACACAAGTATTGCTTCACTTGCATTCACTGCATCTCTGAAACGAGAACATGGCCACAGATTTTTGTTGAAATTGAGGTAAAACTGAAATACACGTATTCCTATACACATTTACTGTAGTTAAATCAAGTTTTAAAGAGGTTCAAGCTTCATGCTGTCACACCTCTACAGCTTCTTCCACCGCTTTATCACCATGGTAACATACGGTAGGCTCGCTTCAGGAGCTTCCTGAATATATGAATTAAGTCAGGCAGAAAACAGAGAGGTGAATATCTGTCTCTGCTTCCCACACATCAGCACCCACTTCCATAAGCTTCCCCCTCACTTGGAAAACTTTACAACCTTCCCACCTAGCAGATTCCACCTTTGCTACATGGTACCAGACTTATCCCCAGCATCACTGGATGCATTCATATTAGAACCAGCAGCTGAATTGTTACTTGGAAACATCTTCTCGGTGGGAGTTACAGCAGGGCTGCCGACTCCTGAGGAGCTGGAGCTGCTGGAGCGGTGCTGCGTCGGAGGAGGACGCACTGGTCTCATGGGTGGGGGGCGTAGCTGAGCCCCGGCCAGGCGGGCGGAGAGAGCAGGTTTGAAGGTGGTCATCATCTCAGAGGTGGAGCTACTGCTGCGGCGCATGGCTGCATCTGGATCACGGATCATAATGGTATGCAGTGGACTGCCGGGCTCAGAGCTAACCGGGTTCTTCATGGGCTCCAGGGTGTCCAAAACCACGTCGGGAGCTTGCTTAACGGTATTCTGTCGCTCCAGCTCCCGCAGCTCGTGGAGCGCTGTAGTCATAGTTTTCTCTATGTCCTGGGAGCAGAGGGACGAGGATGAGGAGAACAGAACAATAATAACAGGCAGGTCAGCAGAGTACGTCACATAGTGCGACATATAGCATGTGAATGTGAACCTGCAGGTTATAGAAGCAAGTATCTGCAGTTTCAGGCACACATTGGTTTAAATTCATTTCTGTTGCTTATGTTGTCTACAATAACTTTTGTTAGTGTTACATTATTATTGTTGTACTTCAGTACTTCCATCACAGGTTGACTTGAAAGGTCTGCACTGCATTAACTCACATCAGTAATCACTTCTGACAGAAAATAGATGCAGGCTTGATGTCTCATCCAACACAACTAAAGCGATTTTCTGAAATACATGATCAGGGCCTTTCTGGTTCTAGTCAAGTTGAAGTAGGAGCTGAACATTTTGTTTGATTGTGTTGGGACCTAATGGCTGCAGTCATTAGCTGATGAGGAGTTGTTATTCAGTTCCAGGCCTCTGTGTCCTTGAGGTGTGTCTATCGCCCAGCTGCAGTCTGGCTCTGACATTTACTGCAGGTCCCAGCTGCTGCTCTCAGACTGACAGCTACAGCAGGGGGCCCAGCTCTGTTCTACCAAATATACCCAATTATATGCTATAATTGTCTGAAATGTTATATTATGTCTGGTACTGACAACACAGAGTCAACAAACATAAAAAATATGTTTATAGCTTACTATATTACTATATTTTCAACAGCTCACACAGTTAAAAGATGTGTGCATGGACAGATAGCTGGATGGTATAAAGAACAGCAGAAAACAGTCCAGTGAACTTGAAGGCACACACATTCAGGTAATGAAAGGCCATGACTAAAAACATTTACAAGCCAGCAGGTTGATGACAAAGCCTTACCTCAGCAAGAGCCTCAGTCTCCAGCGATTTGTGGTCCCCGAGGCTGCTGTGACGAGTGGCCCCTGGCACTGGTCTCAGGGGGTGGCCGTCAGGATAGGCCTTCCTGTCCGGGTAGTTGATGCTTCCTGCACTGCCAAAGGTACCGAGGCGCCTCTTTTCTGGGCTCTCCATGCGACCCTTGCTTATAGACACCTTGTGGGGGCTGCTGGGACAGGCTGCGGCTCGTGGCGGAGTGTCGGCCACTCTTGTCGGACTGTGGGTATCTGTACGGTGACGTGGGATTGCAGCTCCATCGGACCGTAACCTCACCCTGTGCAACGGGATCGTTTTAGTGTCAAACAGGGAAGTCCCTCAGAAGGAGACATTTTCAAAACAAGAAAGGTGTTTATTCTCAGTGGCATCTACCTCCCCATGACTCCGCCAAAGTTGTAATCAGGTGACTGTTCACATGGTGATGGGACGTCATTTTTAGATGAACCTTTATCATCCAGCAACGGTCCACTGCTCGCTTCACTATCTGCTTTCTGACTGAGGTTATCTGAGAAAGCATCATCACTGAAAGACACACACATTTTCTCCTTCAATTTTGTGACATGACAATGAGCCTTGTTAAGCGACTGTAACTATATTGAGACGTAAGTCACTCAAGTTATGAAAATAACCTTTCATAAGAGATTAGGATCACACAAGGGAATTACTGACAATAACACCTACTAAAATACATTCTGCTTTTACTCACAGGTCCTGTACTACAATGTACTGATGTGGGATGAGACCATCAACACCATTATGACGGCCCTCCCACCAGTCTTCAGACGCCCTGTGATACAGAAGAAGAGAGGCTCCCTTCTTGAAGGACAGCTCCCTGGGGCTGCGTCCCACATAGTCAAACTTGGCGATGGCTTCGATCTGTTCAACCTCTAGAAAACATAAACAGACAAAACAAAAAAAAAAAAAAAGAAACATCAGTAAAAAGCTTCATTAATGAACTTCAACATGGCTTTGGTCATATTGAAGGTTATTAGCATGCACCTGTAGCACAAAAACCAGCAATAATAAAAACTTTAGAGCGCTTTAATCCGTGCTGTGATGCAAGACGTAATGTTGTTATCTCCAAAACGTTAAACTCAGTACATCTCTGTAAATTACAATCACAAATCACATACTTATTGCTTACTACATAATTATTTCATTGTAGCTTAAATAATTATTGAGTAGTAGACTATATTACAAATAGATGCTACTGTTTAAACATGTAGGAAAAGGTTTTAGGATAAGTCAAGGCTGATTAATTAAGCAGTTTTTGCCACAGTCAGTCAGTCAAAGTAAACTCTGGGGTTAATATCAATCAGCTCTCAGCAAGAAAACTATTCATTTTGAAAACTCACCAGAGGGGTGCAAGGGTGTTAAAGGGATAATAAGGTTGAAAAGCAGCATTGTTCCAATTTTGGTTTCAATTATAGAGTAATGAAAAGTGAAAAGTTACCATCATCACAGCTTGGCTGACCCGTTCTTAATTTAACAACATCAACTTATTTTTCCTCCATGAAAACTGAATTATTGCCAGAGGCCACGGACTGAACTGACCGCAGAAACTACAGTGCAACAGCAGAGTTTATAATGTCACATAAGACTCTCAGCAGTAAGGCCAGGAAGAGCAGAACCTTACAGAAAGCAAACGACCTTTGTTCTCTTTTCCAAGTAAGAGCAAGAAGAGAGAGAAAGGGTCAGCACTCATTACAGACGCAGCCAACAGCACAGATGAAGCTGTGAGATAGAGTTACCCCAATCTGACCCAACATACTCCATACTTCATAGACCTGTCTGTTCACTCTTCACTGACAGCACAGGTGATATTATTTCATGTATTACCCGTGTTTTGGCTTTTGTGCCTGGCCCAGTTATGTTTTCAAAGCTCAGAGGAGAAATGGGGAAATACTGCACAAAGGAGAAAGTCCCAGGAGAACTGCTGACTAACGCTGAACAAAGAGCGAAGGGGGGGGGGGGGGGGGGAGAGAGAGAAAGAGAGAGAGCAGAGACACACACACATACACATACACACACACACAGAAAGATGGATCAAAGCAGCAGTGCCGCATGCCAACACTGTTTACTCAACTTGCCTTCAGCTTCAAACATCACATAAGCCTTCGCGATCATAAGCTGTTGCAGTGCAAACCTCGCTCACCTCTCAGTCAAAGGCACTTAATAAAAAAGGTCAGTCTGTACTTAAGGTTTTCTCATCCACAAAGACTTCTAAAATCACATCATACACATTCTCATGTGAAATCCATTTAAAACGAATTGCCAAGATGTGAAATACCTTGACATGCTTCTCTTTAAATGATCAATCTATCAAAAAAGTTTTTTCATATTTATCTCTAACACAGTTGGAGAATTTTCAACTTTATAATTAGAGCTTTTTGTGTGCGAACTCAAATGCTAAAGTTACAACAAGTGTAATTCTATATTATCAGAGAAAATATTGGTGACCTCTGCCCCCGGCTCTGATCTTGACTGCAAAACACACAGGCAAGACCCACAGTTCACACGGCTACTAACATTAGAAAAAATGTTCTGCGGGAGTCTACAGCCATCTTCTGTGAGCCTCTATTAAAGTGAACATGCTCACAATAACAATGCCAACATGTTTAGCAGGTACAGTATAATGTTCACCATCTTAGTTCCGTGTGTTAGCATGCTAACATTTCCTAATTAGCACGTAAGTATTATGGGAATGCTATTGGTGTTGCAGGTACTTGGTCATGAACCAAAATATTGGATGAATTTAAATTTTTAACTGAGGATCAGTGCTAAAGTCAGTAGCTGACCAGAGTATGATTCATCCTGTGGGGACCCTGAATATCAGTTTCATGGCAATTAGTTGGTGAAATATTTCAGTCTGGACCAACCGCCAGGCCAGCATTGTCATTCCTAGAGCCAAGCTGCTAAAGTCGCTAAAAACACAGCTGGATGATAACAAAAAAAAAAAAAAAAAAAAAGGATTGAAAAATGACTACAGTGATGTACCGACCTTCATCACTCGTGTGTGGTTCAGTTCCATTGTCGGCCTCGTCAATAGTTCCTGGTTCACTGTGAGGGCTGTCACTGCAGGAGGACATGGAAAGTGAAAAGTCACTGACATTGGAGCATGACAAATATTTTGCTTATGAACAATAAGCATGTTTATGCAGGTGATAATCTGATAAAAATGTCACACTTCCCTCTTAACCTCAACGCAAATCACAGATGACAGGAATGCAATCTCAACATAATTGTCTTTTAATTACATGTTTACCAGCTGGTCCAGCCAATACTCACCAGTACTCCTCCCCCCCAGTCATGCACTTCTCATACACCGGGCCGTCCAGCTCACGTTGACTGGGAAAGATGACTTCATTGTGGATGATGATGGTCTTGATGACCTCATTAACATGTGCCTGGCATGCTACAGGATCCTGGCCATCTGGGATGGGCATCAGGGTTGGTCCAAAGCAGATAGCCAAATTGTATGGATCCATCATGTTCTCATCACTGTACTGGGAGAGACTGGGGGGAAAGGACAGCATTGTTATTTCTTTTTCATGATTATTATGTGTATTAAAATATGTACTTATCAGTTTAGGAGTGATAAGGCTACAATCCTGTGTTGGCTGCACTTTTGTTTACAGTTAGTTTTTGTATCAATTCCATAATGTATGAAAAGTAACTGCTGTGGAGCAGAGACATCTCTTACACAGCGAGTGGCTTCAACTGAATTCAGCTTTGACGTGAAGTATTAATTGCTTCATTGCGCAGCTTTGTTAGTCATTTGCTTAGAAGGACGTCTGATCAGCCATCCCCATCAACAAATCAAGTGCGCTTGTGCATGCCACAACCTACTCTTGGTAACCAAACCTTTCAGAGCTGAAAGAGGAAGTCATAATCAGTCTTTGCATATTATCAACTAGCTGAGGCTGAGCAATCAAGACACAGCTGGAGTAGCTATAACAATGAAGGGGGTAAAGGAGAGCGGAGTGAAACCTGGGGTATGAAATCAAACTCTTTGTTCAGCAGGCGAAGCCACGAGAATGAGCATTAATAACATCTATTATTCGAGGACAGGTAAACTACTTCAGTGAGGCATGGGTTTCCGAGGCTCTAAATAACGTCTAAAGCACTGTAAACGATGAAGCAATAAATAGGTTATATTTTTTATATATAAAAATAATTTGGATCTTAATTGTCTTCCCACCTGACTGTAGCTATTCTGTCTATTCAATATATTTCCACATGGATTTTCCCCTATGGAATTACTGTATATTTACATCTAGGGTAAGATTCAGTGTCATAACACTTTTGGTGATTAATCCAAAGAAGTCATGTTTGTATACTTTGCTTTGCATGACAAAATCTACGGGATGGAATGAGAATCAGCACAAACTCACTGGTTGAGAAAAGCAAACAGGTATCTCATGACGATTATGATGGTCCGAGGAAGAGTCACAATAATCTGCTGGATGTGATGTGCTCTCTCAGCTCCAGACTCCAGCTCTGAAACACAGAGAACAGAGGTTGGTTTACACTGTGACAAACTGGAGACAAATATAGCTTTTAAATCTTTATATAATGTATATGGGCACTGAAACTATGACAACACTTTCCACTAAAATACATTATAAAGCGGACTAGCATGAACAATTGATCAAAGTGAGGCAACAATGCTGAATCAAAAGGCAGTGTAGACTGAAAACTGTTATTTGACAGTTTAATAGATGCCACCTCGTGCCTTTCATCAGACCCTTAGGGAGAACTGATTGATCGAATTATTAGAAAGGGCGAGAAATCAGTGTTCAAAATACAGGGGAGATTGGGGGTGGGGTGGGGTGGGGGCCCCCTAATTAAGACTTGAATCCCAGAAAAGATTAAAAAAACAACAGTTCAAGGGGGCTGAAACATTTATTAAACATTATCTTTATTACCTGTAATTGTAAATATTATAATATATTTCCCATATTCATGCCTGGAAGAATCTTATAATATGATTTCAGACCCCCGCTTAAGTGGACGAAACCATTTCATAACCTTGACCTTAGCTGAACATCTCTGGCTGTGGTGGTTTGGTTAGTCTTTTACCTTTTTGATATTAACTTTTATAATAGGCACCTCCTTTGTTTTCACTCAGGAACACAGTGGTTTTACCTGGTCGTGTAATTATTAGAATACGCGTCAATAGTAATTGTCGTCAGTACATTTACTCTCAGTACTGTAGCTTACCTTAGTACAATTTTGAGGTACTTGTACTTTACTTGAGTATTTCCATTTTATCCCACTACATACTTCCACTCTACATTTCAGAGGGAAATATTGTACTTTCTGCTCCGCTACATTCATTTGACAACTTTAGTTAAAGAAGCAAGAAACTGTAAGGACTGTAATACTTTAATTTCATTGAAGCACGTGTCTGCGCCGTACTGGGCTCCCTTTCGCCCCAGAGAAAAAGTTGACCCCCCTGACTGTCATTGTATAATTTGCACTCTGGGAGAAATGATTCTGTGGTGAACTCGTAGATGGCAAACCGATGTGGCCCGCACTCTCCTCCTCCTGCTGGCTTTCTGTTAAATATCAGGCAGAGAGCCCCGGTGTTAAGATTGCTTCCATGTGCTGCCCTGAATGCCTTTCTCTTCTACAGTAAAGCTGAGTCTCTAAGAAACTGCAAGGTGTGTTTTCTCTTTCCTATTTGAGCAAGCCACTCGCAGCGGTGATTGCTTTGAACGTTTCCTGTTGTGCTTGACTCACTGATGGTAGAGATGAAGTCCAGGAACCGCTCCTTTGGGAAGAGAGGGTTCTCCAGTCCTCTGAAGTACAGCTTCAGCACCCCTGCCACTGAGTTAATATCATGCTCGTTCTGGTCGTCGATCAAGGGATCTTCACCTGGTTTAAGAATGCACGATATATATGGTTTCAGCAGTGGTTTTGGATTAGCTGAAAATGTGTCAGATGGGTTTTATCTCGTTTACGTATTTGTGACATGAAAACAAGGGCTATAAAGCCATCTTTGACTCACCTCTCTCAAAAGAGTTTTTAATATCATTGACCTCCACCTGAGATCCTGGCACGCGAAATATGCCTTGCTGCTGCAACCCTGAAAGAAATACAACCCAGAATTTACAGATTCAGTGTTATGCTACCTGCCATTATCTACAAACCCCAGTGCCAGTTTCGTGAAAGCCCATTGGAAACACATAACACAAAGCAGGAAATGTAATCTAGTCATAAAGGGAGATGCGTATTTTTCCAGGAGAGGGCCCCTCAGTGAGGCTGCAGCATATGGTTTCAGTTAGAGGGTTCCTAATCAGTTTTCTGGAGTTTCATTAGGTCCAGATCCAGGGGAAAAGGCCCGCAGGCTACAGCAATGAGCTGAAGACAGATGTGAAGGTAGACAGGGAGGAGTTATAAAAAAAAGGGTGGGAGGGTGGCTGAACTGACTAAACAAAGACCTATGGTACTTTCAAAACTCTCCCTGTGTGATCTATTGTTATGAGCTTGTCAAATCACTGGCAGGCAGCTGAGTGTCTCAGAGACCGAGGTGCAGAGCAGAGCAGAGCAGGTCAGTCTCTGTACCTGAGGCTATTTGTGGAAATAGATTGCCTTCTCCGAAAGCTGCTGTCACTTCTTATGTGGCTGAAGGAGTTTTCAAATAACTTCATAGTTTGCTTTCGTTTTCTGCCCTTTCACTGAGAAAGTAGTAGTCACAGCAACATAATGTGAAACTTACCGTATAAATTGATGTATCGGATACAGCTTTCAACAACAAGTGGAATTGGTTGACCTGAATCCTGAAATTAAGAGAGACAAGGCAAGACATATAATAGCAAAAGGCAACACACAGCTAAGATATTAAATAATATACAGTATTGCGTGTTACTTTTATACTGCTATAAATTATACAATGTCTTGACGAGGTATCAAACATGCAGTAGTAACTTTGGAATATAGGAATAAGAGAACCACTGCTGTGGTTTATGGTAACAAAAAGAGACACGATATAGAAGCAGGCTAATGCTCCATCATACCACAAAAAGAAAAAAGCTCATAAACATTATTTTAAGCAAATCTCAGGAGGAGCATAATACAAACAGTAGCAGAACAATACGATACTGTTATTTATAATGTGATGCTGCAGAATAAAGACAGAAAACTAGCAGCAAGCAAGTGAAGCTGAAGCAGTAGCAAGTCAATTATTACGATTAGTCCAATAGTCTTGTGCCGTGAGCTACATACTCTAACAACAGAGGTACCTGAATGCGGGTACGGGCATTCCTTCTTCCTCTGGGACAGAAAGCAGCAAAGCACAGAGAAGCACAGGAAGAGAGGGCAGAGAGGCACAAAGTTAGAAAAGCTCAGATGACAGATGACACCTCTGGAGGTTAAAGAAGGCTAAGCACAGGGACTGGCAATAGGAAATGCAGTAAGATGGAGATGCAGTAAAGGACTGGGTGCAGTGAGGGACAAAGCAGACCCACTGCTGTCTCCTGCTTCAAAGTCATCCAAAGACTTACTGGATTTAGAAATAAAGCTAGAGATGGTAAATTGTTCTGGCGGGGAATGAAGAGACAGCTGACTGCCGCTCTGTCTGTCTGCACCGGCAGAACCACGGAAGGGAGGAGGAGGATTAGAGGTTAAACAGAGGCGTTATATCATGATCAAGGGCAGCTGGAAGAGGGAGGAACAGAAGGCCAAAGTGAGGAAGAGAATGAGAGCGAAGGCTTTAGCTGCCTTCCTCTCCTGCTCCACAGGGGCAGGCTCAGTCATACACCACCACCAGAGGGTACCTTGATGAAGGTCTCCATATTGCCGTTAAACAGCTTATGGTTATACACGGAGCGTGGTCTAGGCTTCCGCATTTTCTGTGGTTTAGGGGGAAGGGTTGGGGGCCTGGGAAATGATGGACAAAGGGAACAAAAACACCGTATTCTGTGAAACAGTCGAACCATATGTGGCTCAGAAACAGGTATGGAAAAACAGTCGCTAAAAGAGCGCAATGAAAGAATCTTCATTTTGGGAAAAGTAACAGAAAAAGTCAAAAATCTTCAGTGAAAAACTGAAAAAACCCAAAGGGAGACATTTCATTGAAGAGGTCTTTTATCATTACAACCAGATAAGTCAGCTCTTTAATTACTGTGGTTGGAGTGTGCAAGACTTTAGCACTGGATCTTCAACAAAATGCCTTTCTTGACTCATTAAAAACAAAACACAGATAAATGAACAATAAAAACAAGGCTAATGGAATCAATCCCACCAGTTAATATTTTATGTCGTTCAGAAATTGAAACTGCATGGAACAAACAATCCAAACACATTATATAGGCATGTGAATCCTGCTGACTCTTAGAATATAATTAGATGTATGCCTATGTTATTCTATTAATAATCAAAATGCTGCAAATACTTTATCCAACATTAGAAAACCACGCATATGTACACAGATATGTGCAAGCACAACTCATTTTGAGAAGTATGGGGGGGTGGGGGGGGGTGCAGCTAAAAGTTATTTAAATGTTTATGGAAACCATTTGTCAAGAAGCTACAATTACAATATGTTTGATTCTAAAGGACAACAGCAACTTTAAAACCACTGCCAATTTGTACCTTTTCATTTTGCAGTATAGTACATAACATACTAAATACGGCATTTATTTAGACATCAGTGACAGCAACTGAAAAGCCATGCAATATAATTGAATACAAAATATTTATAAGATATAGAATATTTCTTTACAATTATATAATAATAATTACAGGTATGCTTTTGTCTTTTTTTATTCTATAGCAGAATTCGAGTCTGAAATGAATGGAATGAGCAGACGCTCTGTGGCTGAAAGGCAGGGATCAGAAGCAGCTCACTTATCAAAGGAGATCTTACCTTGTAGTCCCACACTCAGCCCTCTCCCCTGTGGAAAAAAAAACATGAGAGGGACATGTTATATCTTTATGGTACATATTATGCAGACTGCAGTGTCCAGCCTCGGTGAGGGGTTTGATGAGAGGCAACATGACCATTGAGGGTGAGATGAATGGAGCAGTGCTAAAGCCATTCATTGGACAAAGCTATTGAGCAGTCGTTGCTGAATCCTCAGGGGACCCGGAGGACCCTGTGGGGTTACAGGCCTCCTATCAGAGTAAAGAAAGAGGGGCCTGGCGGCTGCAGTGTGTGTATGTTGGGGAGGGAGGGGTGCATCAGTGTTGACACTGAGCAATGTCTGTGCTGGCTCACTGAGCCTTTTGTTGTGGGTTTTTCTCACAACACACGCACATGGTATAGGCTAATAGTCTGAGCATTTCTAAGGGTAATATAGCTTCCATCGCACTGTTTGTGACCAATTAAGGATACATGGAAGTTTATCTTTCCACTTATGATAACAGAAATGCTAAACCAGAATACAACAGATTTGTAAATGAAGTCATATAAAAGATGACCCAGGGTTTCCTTATGAACTCAGAGGAAGACTGTGTCTTTTTCCGGCAGTGACTGGATTATCAACTGGAAGGGCAACAATGGAACCAAAGCATTCGAACATTATTTTTCTACTCCACCTAACAATGGACAGAAAGAGCAAAGGCTAACCCATTTCTCAACACATCCTTCTGACAGATGGGACAAGGTTTCTGGAGCATTCATGTGAAGAAACAACAGCACGTTTCCCAGACATCATTCCTTTGAGTGATAGCCCTGTCTACCTCTGACCAACCAACCTCAAAATTACACCCAGTTTCTCAAGCATGAGCAAAAAAAAAGTCTATGCTGGTTCACCCCCTAATTTCATATCCAAAAGTGCCAGAGTCCCTCAGTGACAGAGGAGATACAGTATCTGTTCTATAAACATCAAAGGTGACAAGCACAAATCAAATTTGTTGAGCAAGGGGATTGGTGCCTCCTTATCTGAGAAACAAGGGCTGGCAGATATCCTAGCACCATATTGTCTGGTGCCAAAGCTTGACATTATGTTTTTATTAATACATGCAGCAAGATGTAAACGCCATGTGGCACTCACCAGTCTCATCTTGTTCCCCTCTGTCATGCTTACACACAACCACACACATACACAAACACGCTATTTCGCGCGTGGAGCAACGAGCTAATGAGCACGACTCAGCCCTTGATTGATCACCTGAATAATTAAACATGGGTGGTACCTGGAGACGCCATATGCTGCGTTCATACACTCTCTCAGCTGCACCATCGTGGACAAACAAACAGATCTGTCCAGAGACTGAGATGAACTATAATGTGAGAGTGTTTTAAGAGTGCCACAGCATGCAGTTGGTTGTTCGCCGCAGAGACCCAGAGGGGAACAACAAGGAGAGATCCTGCGGGCCCCACAAAGGCAACATAAATTATATTAGAGGACAGGAATAAACGAATGAATGAATGAATTATTGAATGAATGAATGAATCCAAGGTGTGAGATCTGGAAATATGCATGTGTGCTGCAAGGTCTCAGCTGTCTGCGTCTGATGCCCTTTTCTATTAGGTGAACCCCTGATGCAGGAGCAGCTGCAGAAATGGGCTTGGGCCTGCTCCTGCTGATTGATTGGGCGTAAACTGTTCACGCCTGAGGTGACAAGGGGACCCTTGGGGAAGGGAGGGGCTGAGGGAAGTCTTTCTTGTTAGAGCCTGGAAATGGGAACCCTTCCCTTCTACACCACATAGAGACTAACCGGATAACACTTTAGCCAGTGGAGATAAGTAGAGAGGAGAATGGATACCTCAAAGTAGATGTTGTCTGCTTTTGGTGTGATAGTTTTCCATTTGAATATCAATTCTCATTTCCTCTTTAATCCCTACAAAAAATGTCTTTGTAGCCTCCATACCTTTTCCCCCACTGCTTATTTGATAAGACCTGCACCACCACCACTAGCCCTGTAGGCAGTGATTTTATAGAGCTATGACAGGATTGTGCAGGTCATAATTACAGGATAAAAACAGCGGGTCAGGCACACAACATTAAAAGACACCGGAGATATTGAGGACAGATGAAGAGAAAAGACTCCTTACCTTCACCCAGTGTCTGCTTCAGTAAGTCATGCTTGGCTTGCAGCTTAATGATGAGGTTACTGCCATTCAGGTACTCTTTGAATTTCTAGACAGACAGAGAGATGAAGGGAGCAGTGAGTGAAGAGCAGCACTAATCCAGTGTAACAGGAGCCCAGTCAAACAATCCAGCGAGGCTCAAATCAGCATAAATTCAATCTGTTCTAGTTTTAATTTAATTTCTATTTTCAGGGCATGTGGAAATGATGACTGATGGCTTGATTTTGAAAAGCGGCGCAAAGTTAGATTTCATCGCTGGTTAGCCATTAAAAATTTCCAAAATCGACACAAACTCACTGAAAAGTAGAACATTTCCGTCTCCTGTTGGTTGGACCTCCTCTTGGCTATGTTCAGCTTGCTCATGTAGGACTCTGAGGCCACAGACTTGATGGATTCAGTGGAGCGGCTGTGTTGGAAGGCGTCCGACACATCGAAGTCCTCCACAGTCAGCATGTCCTGCAGCGTCTGCATCGTGGCATCCAAGGTCTTTCTCACCTGCACAGGCGGAAGCATCATATCTTACATGTTTCCTTTTCATGAGAGTAAAAGCTACTTGTTTTCCACGCAAGCCTTGATGGAACAGGAGCAACTGATGACATTCTCAAGGGGCGAGAGTGATTGACTTACAGCTCTAACATATTTATATCATTGATAAATCGACCCCTGAACAATAAATGACCTTGGACTGCACCGAAATGACACCTAGCAGCATCAGAAGACAAGTCAAGAACAAACCCCCAGGTTAGACATACATCACAGTAAGAGATGAAAATGAAGACTGTCTGGCAGAGACACAAATTGCATATGAAATTACTGAAGGAGGCTTTTTGTTTAGGGCTGAGATTGATAAAGCTCATTTCCAGTGATGACATGGCTCATCCATTATACTCCAGAACACGCGACACAGGAAGACGGGGGGAAGAGGCAGAGCTGTTGGCACAGGCAAGTCTAGCAGGCCTCGGTTATTATCACCTCCATTTGCACCTTTCTGTCTGTTGCTGTTAATGAGAAAGCCCTCTCTTCATCATAAAAGAGACAATTTCATATATAACTTCACAGAAAACACAACATTGGCGCTGTGATAATCCAAATATATTCTCAGCTCCTGCAGAGCAAGGGTCATTGAAGAGTAATTGCAATGAGAACAGATGGTGATGTGGCCCTCCCACTTGGCTCTGGGGAAAATGAGACAGGGCTTTTTTTTTGGGGGGGGGTGTGGTGGTGCTGGACAGACAAAACCATCATGAATCCTCACCTCCTCGTTCTCAATCTTTAGCGTGGCTAAGCGAGACTGCAGCTGGTGGTAGCGCATCAGGAGTTCAGTCTGGACAGGCTGCTGAGCGCTCACCTGGCACACCTGAGGAGGAGGAGGAGGACACATGGACACAAAATAGATCCATCTTTATAACAAACACAAAAAAATATTCTCAGTATGTGGTAACAGAAACAAATCTTTAATGAGAGCTGTGGCATTTGGAGCATCTCACCTCATCTCCCATGTGTGGCAGATATTCAAAGCGCATCGGAGGGCAGAACACCTGGTTATGCATATCCATGATCTTGTGCTTGTCACTGCGAGAGTCCAGGTTGTCCACTGCATTCTCTATGATATCCAGTCCCTCGTGGCGGGACGTCTCCAAGTTGTACTCGGCGGATAAGTAGGTCCTGAAGGTGCGTGCCAAGCTGGCATGGTAGCCGAGGTCACAGCACTATAGAGATAAAATATTTTAAGTAACAAGAAAAAAAAAAAGGACCACTTTGTAAATGTGGAAATGGAACAGCAAATAGAAATCAGGGAAAATACTGTCTGCATTGATTTTAAACTTAAGTAACTTAACACCAGACAGAAAAACAGTGTTTCTCTGCCCTCTCAGGTCTGTTTCTGCCAGGTATGGTTCGGTGTGGTCGGAATTGTGATGTCACAGTGTACTGACCACACCCTAAAGTACACTTTTACATCACTGCAGCAAGATGGGAAGTTAAGCCACTGGCAACCAATAAAACAAGATTTTTAGTTGGTGTTAAGTCGTTCTTTTAACATAATTTACATAAACTCATCAGAGAATGAGGAAGCATGTGAAAGGGCAAATCTGTGTTGTGAAGTCTGTTAGTTAGAGGACCTTCTGTCATGATCAGACCTAGTTCATGGACTAAATCCCAAATTACATCCAGGCATACAGGTTACCTTTCAAAAATAGAAGTAAAGTTCACAGAATTACAGGAGCTGGCACAGTAGGACACCAGGGATAATTACAGAGCCTTATCACACCGAGCTGTATGAAGTAACCTAATTAAGCAGAGGACGGTGGTGAGGAGGTTTAGAGGGAGGCTTGAGGCAACTGACAGCTCTGTGAATCACTAAGTAAACGCTCTTTAGCGCTCTTTAAGCACTGAGGAAGTAGTATCTCTACTTTGGTGCGCAACCCTGATTGCACTACTCAGTCAAAGTGGCTCAGCAGACTGGAGACTAAAGGGACTAAATTAGCTTTTTTTTTTTAAACAAACAAACCGAGTGAGATCACATATCATATTCATATCTGCAGCAGCAGCCTGTAGGAGCAGAGCATCGGGGGAGGGAAGATCAGATGCACCATTTGCTTTGCTTTTAGTATTCTCATCCATTTCATTGGAGCTATGCAAGCAGCAGGTGTACACGTACTATATTAACACTAAAATATGCAAATATTTGGCATTTATTATATATGGAATCAATTTATTTTTTTAAATGTTCATTTTTACACTAGCTGCATTTTGTTTCGTTCACATGCACTTAATGTTAGCTGACCACAACGAATGTAAAGCATGCATAATCACATTTTTTTAAATTCTTGTTATATTCTACTTTATTGCTTTCTGCTGCAAAAATGTTATTTTTCCATTGAACTACAGTAATTTAGGTTTCAACAAATTAATCTTATTTTCCTGTTTCAAGCTTAAATATTTTAATCATACTGACAGCACTGACCAGCGTCACTCTTCACAGCATTCATCATTTCCAGGCAGTGTAATTGTAGAGTTGTAGGGTTGTAAGGTAAACTCAGCATGTTATAAATCTCCCTCCAAACAGTTTAAAAGTCAGTGATGCCGACTGACAAAGCTGACTTCTCGCTGCACGACCGTCTGGTTTGATGTGTGGTGGGTTGTGACTCTGACAGTCAAACGAGTCATGCTCACAATCCTATTCCCTGTGGCTCAGCAGGATTTGGGATGACATGGACCTTTCAGCGGATCCATGAAAGCGGCCCAGCAAAGAGGCAGGGATAGCTATGAATCAGGGTCTGAGGATGTCCAGCTACTACCAACATATCACCTTCACACTGCATATAGCCTGAGACAGGTTTAGCCACAATCTGTCTAAAGTAATCTACCATACTATACGATGTGTAAGTGTTTAAAATCCCAAGTAATGATCATTATATTGTAGAAATCTGACTGAAATCAGATCTTATCATGCCTGACCTGAAAATCTGCATCTATCACTGTGGCTAATGTGGTGAGGCCTCAAGCAAAATATTTGACAACCAGGGCCATAATCACAGAGAGCAGGGGGAAGAAACAAGAACAGGAAAACTGCGGAGCTGACAGGTTCACATCAGATCATAAGATGAAAGTTTCCTTGACCACAAAACCAACATTCAACGCGATAAGTCATGTAAGTCCTCCAATGTAATATAGGCCTCCGTGGCTTTACAGAGCAAAAATCACCAATCAAGTACATTTTCGGTAGCACAACTACGTAGACTATGTTGCACAGGCTACAGCAGATTAGAGCTGCAACTGAGGATGGTTTTCGTCATAAATTAGTAATGCTCGATTATTTCAGAGTCCAAAATCACGTCTTCAAATGTCTTGTTTTGATTGACCAACAGCTCAAAACAAACAAATATCCATTATTACAATGATATTAAACAGAAAAAAAAGCAGAAAATCCTCACATTGGGGAAAATGAAAACAAAAATAAAAGGTTAGCAACTGATTGAAGAATAACTCAAATGATTAATTTTGATTCACCTTTAGAAAACAGTATTACTGATTCCTGAAACCTTCAGTGAAGACTAGAAAAAACTGGGGGACACTGGAAAAAATGAACTAGTTCAAAGCTTTGGGCAATGACATGTACAATGACAATGAATGAAGAAAGCAGACAACACAAAAAGTATCACCTCCCTGAAGAGGGAGCTGTTTGCGCGAGTCTCTGCAGTAAAAGGAACAGATCCAGAGCATTTCCAATGATATTATGTAAAATGGTCAACAGAGGTTTCTTCATCTTAATCTTCATCTGTTTGTCTGCAGGGTGACTGGGAGCAGGTCACCCAGGGCTGAGAGCTCAGTGCCAAGCACATTCAAGCCTCAGTAAACACTGCGTCTGCTCACCAGCCGACTTTGACCGACTTCCAACCATTAGTGGTTTGCTAGACACAGTCATCCTTTTAAACACTACTAATCAGACTTTCCAGCAGTGCGGCTGCTTCATAATTTGCATAACACTTAGTTCATATTCAAGTGCTGTACGTAGGTTTTTTGTTGTCAGATTTTCTCGCAATTCAGGACATACAATATAGGGACTATTGTAGTGTTAACTTAAAATAAAACACCTACTGCTTTTTGAGTCACTTTTAGAAAGGCTGCTTCCTCTACTCTGATCCATGAAAAGAGAAACCACAGAGGGACAGACAATAGAGAAAATGTGTGTGTGTGTGTGTGTGTGTGTGTGTGTGTGTGTCTTGGGTAATGTTTTTCCCTTGGAGACAGTTAGAAGCAGAAAATCACAAGGACATGCTGTGTTTGTCACAGCAAAACTCCCCAAAGCAGCATCAACAAAAACAAATGAATGAAATATCCAGTCAAAAATATCCTTCTGTAGCTGCATGGAACTAAACTCATTTTCATGTCACGACTCACCAGCGTATCAGTGTTCAGTTTGTTAAGCAGAAATTAATAATGATAAAAAAAAAACAAAACAATGGTAAATACATTTATTGGGGCCAACAGAGCAGCTTGGAAACAAACAGCTAACAGGCTGAGAGTGAATGAGACACAGGAACAGATGGTGAGGAAAGTGACAGTGCTGCAGAGTTAAATCAACATGAGAAATCCCAGCTGAGAGATGTAAACAAACACATGTGCCTAGCGCATACTTACATCAATCATATCAGAGACGTCATGGATGTAATATTTTGCCACAACTGCATTTGTTGCTGCCAGGTTCAACAAATAGTCATTCCGGGCTTTTGTGCATTTCAGCTTATTCTCTGAGTACTTGGCTTGCCTCTGGGGAGGAGAGAAGAGACAGAGAAGATGAAGGAAAAAAAACAAAAAGAAAAACATTAGTGCAGGAAAATCAAGCAGTAGGGAGGGTTTGAGCGTGTGCTCAGGCAGCCGCAGCTTTGGGACCATCAGACAGGAAGAGATGGCAGAGAAAGTTTGGAGAAACAGGCTCTAGAGAAGCTTCCTCTAGATAGTAACGTGAAAGGTGCCACAGCCGTGCTTGTGTTTAGTCATTATTCAGTCTCTCAACACTTCAGTACCAGATGCTGCAGAATGTGGATGCTGAGATTTCTGTGTGTTGTGTGGTTTTAAATTTTGTACTTTTTATAAGTATATTTCCCAAAATGTCAATTTACAAAATATTTTCACAGACTGCATATTTCTACTCTTAATGTCTTTGTGTCATACAAGTTTAACTAACATGGTTGGAAACCTACGTGGGTGTATTTGCAGAATGAATATATACAAATAAGTAAAGGAAGTAAGAGTATTTCAGTGGTGCTAAACAGTATTGAGAAAACTACTCTAGCAACACAATGATTCAGACATGTCTCAGAACAACATTATTGCTGTTTGAAAAACAACTACAACATCACAATTCTAAAGCAGAGACTTTTGCCCATTATTTAAATTGTTTATTTGTACATTTCAGTAGTCATGGGCATTTTATTTCCAATTTCACAAAGCCATTATGATGCAAATTTCAGTGGTGGGTTAGAGGAAAAGAGATTAACTTTTTTTTCTTCCTTTTCCTCTTCCAACCTGTTTGCAGGCGGAGTAATGAGACAAAGAGCTTAGAAGAAGACACAGGGAGAAAGAAGAATATTCATTGCCACGTTGTGCTATAAATAGTGTTCGGTTCCCAAGCCAAGCAACATCTCTGAGGATACCAGCTTGAAGAGGGAGAAACGCTGTCGCCCTGACAGCCTTTTGATTTCCTGCACCTGAGAGATAATGGTGGTTTCATTTGCATGAGGAAATTCAAGGAAGGAGATCCAGAATAACAAATGCATAGGTGGGTCTAAAGTACAATGTTCTCCAGAGAACACCAGGGACTTAAGCAAACTAGAAATCTGCACTTAAGATGGAAAGTTGGAGAGTTGGATTACTGGCCAGGAGTGCAGACCTAACAGTATGTTCCTGAGAGTTTTCTGACAACAAACAGAGCTGATTCTCTTATAAATCTAGACTCTTTTAACCTCATCGTTCAGCTTTGAGGAAAAGCTGATTAAAAGGCCTTATCTAGCCTCAGCGCTGAACTGATGACTCAGGACTTTTATCAAGCCAAACAGAACTACACGTGTATGCGAACGCAACACTTGTCTTATCTTAGACATACTCACCTTCTCTTTCATCTTCTCAATTTTCCTGACGGAGCTGCGTCTTGGCTGGCGGTCCTCGTGGCGCAGCAGGTTCACGTTGAGATCTCCTGACTTGCTGAACTGTTTCTCCTCCTGTTTCTCTGCATCCTTCAGCTTGCTCTCTGCGCTGATGCTCTCAGTGTGGTACATGTGGTATGTTTTCATCACCTGCATGGGAAGAGGGACAGATATTTGATAGACTGACAATTAACTGGGCTTACTGTCATCACATTTTACCATATAGGCTATCACATGCTGAAGGAACAGGATACTATGATTTTATCTACAGTACATACCGGAGCCCACAGGCTGAGAGAAGCAAATACAGGTGCAACGGTTGCTCAGTGAGTAACATCGAAATGGATGGAGGGTTTTTTTTTTTTTTTTAAGAGCTGCAACAATTAGTTGAATAATAACTGACAGAAAATTAATCGGCTAGCCGTGTCAATTAATCGTTTCAGTTATTTTTCAAGCAAAAATGACAAATATTCTCAGTTTTCAGCTTCTCAAATGTGAGAACTGGCTCCTCCTTTTCTGTATTTCATATAACAGTAGGCTGAATATCTGTTGGTGAAACACAACAAACTAATCTAGACATAGTTATTTTCTAAAAGATTTTATACACTTGAATTGATTAATCAAGCAAATAAAGAGCAGATTAATCGATAATGAAAATAACTGTTAGTTGCAGGCCTATAGAAAATAATACATGGTGAATAGACTGTGCTGCACAGGATTTGTCTGAAACCTGTAGTAGAAAGGCATCATTAGTATTTTACCAGGGGGCAGCTAGCCATTAATATGTGGAGGTGGCCACTGCTGGGAATCGTAAAAAGGACACGTAAACAAGCTCTGACTCACCCTCTGAGGTGGACACCAGCTCTGAGTCTGTTTTTAAATTTGGATCGACTTGAGATGTGGATATTGTTTTTACTACTCAAGTGTTGTTTATTATATAGAGGGTTGAACACGTGTCTTTTTTGGCCAAACTCCAAAAAACATTCCACAAAAACACATGTGCTTTTGTCCTCATGTGTCGATTCACAAAACAACCCATACCTGTGTACTGACTTGCTTTAACATTACTGTTATCTCTGAGATGTGACCGAAAATAAGGTGAAAACAGGCCTCGCGCTCCTCTTCCGAAAATCTGGTTTGGTTTGAGCCTTTTCATGGTGGCTTGGTGGATCAATTTGGGCCGTCAATACGGCCGTAACACAGATGTCACTACATGTGGAATATTTTAAGTGGATCCAGGGGCCCAGGGTTTAGTCTTGGCCGTCACTTCTTCAGCTCACCCACTTCACTCCCCGCTCACTGTGGCTTTCCTGGCCTATACGTAATTTCTACTGTAGCTCTTCATCACCCCAGGGCCTGTTCATTGTCAGCTCTTTCGTGCAGCAGAGTGACAGCATTGTTTTCTGTGCTCTCTGCAGTTTCCTCTTCACTTTGATCTCCTCTTAGACACTCACATTTTGACACAGACACCTCTCCACCCTACTCCAACACGGTGATGACAAGACTGTAGTGACAGAAAACCCTCATTAGACAAGACAGAAGCATCCTGCATCTTTCTTAACTCGTCCCAGATGCTCATTGAGAGAGTCTCTCCTCTTAGAGGCTCATTCTCAGGCCTCGTAAAGGAACGTCCAGATGTGAGGTGCGTCTTCAAACGTCTCGAGCATTCAGAACTTTCTACGAACACCTCAGGATGTTAGACAATCAAGACAAACAGGCATTTATTTGTTTCCTGTGATCAAGTCAGTAATGCTCACCCGGTGCTGCGCTTGAGCAGTTGGGTTCCTTTTATCTCTATGAGTGCCACTCATCAAAATCACATGTTTGCTGCTGGGTTACTCGCAACTATAATCTTCCACTGACCTCAAACCCTGTGATAGTAATATTTACAAGTGCTGCCACTTGAACAGCCTCTATTTATTCCCCTGTCTGTGCTGGAAAAAATACCTCTGCTCTCCAGGCAGTGCAGGAACAACAAGAACAACAGAGTGACAAAGAGCTCTAAGGCAAACACCTGAGAAGCAAAATAAATAAATAAATAGAATAAAAGACACGGCTCTATTCTCAGAGTGACAGAGCCTACATCGATGTAGCTACTCCACGAAGAGAGAAACTAGGCTAACTCCCTGTTCCTCCCCAGGCACTCAAACTGTTTCTTTCAAATTCCTCTGAATACGTGCTAGATTTCTAGCCAACTTTGAACCATCTGACTGCAGGACCTGCAGCTAAAGACACAAAGTAATTTGCAGGAAGACTGAGCTTCAGCTGTGTCTACAGGAGGTGTGTGCATAGTCGTGTCCTCTGACGACAGCCTAGGGCTATTTGACGCCTGAGCACAGTCTCTAAGCTGGTGAAAGAAACCCAGGAGGGAGAGAATGGCTGGAGGTTTTCATAATGAATGCAAGGTAGATACTTCTATTCATTATAAATCTAAAAACTTCTCAAGGCTAGTGTGGTGCTGAACTTTGTTTCATATCATCCCTCTTCTCTTTCACCTCAAAATATTCCCCCCTCTGACCACATGTAAAAAAAAATCTGCTATTAGGGGGCTTATGAAAATCACAGAGCGACCTATATGGTGAATGGCACAAGGTCAAAAACATGAGGAAGAAACATTCTTACTCAAGGTAATAAGATACCAAAAAATCATAACAAGATCCTTACTATAACTATTGATCCTGCTTGTGCATGAATAATTAATGCTGAGACTCTTCTTAAATGTCCAGATGTGCAGAAGACTCTTTCTTTTTCATGACTTGCATGTTGTCGCCATGAATCAGTGACTTCATAAACGAATGAATAAATGAATGAAAGCTACTCCATCACCCTCGCCTGTTACAGGAGTTTCAGAGTCAGTGTCGTAGCCGTTAACAAAAGAATAACCGTGTATGACACTGAAGCGCAGACAGCAGACTCAAGGTGGCCGATCAGAGAGATAAGATAAGCTAAAGCTTTATTGATCCCAGTGGGGAAATTAAGTCGATGTAGCAGGAAATGAACACAGATTGAAGCAAAGAAAACTTGAATTTCACAGAGCCATGTTGCCCCAAGCAACGTTAGGAAGTGACTGACTGACGTTCAGGCCTTCACTCCCATTTCTCATTTCAGACTCAGTGCTTCTGACAAAAGCCACAGACAACAAGATCTTCACTCTCATTAATACCTCTGCTGCTGCTGCTGCTGCTGCTGCAGTCATACTTTGAACAATATTTGAATAATAGCTTCAGCTCACAGTCGTACGTCTCTCCCTTATGTCTCACTGAGCAGCCAGGGATCCAAATGGGATTTCACAGTTTTCTTTCAGGAAAAATTGTTTTGTTGGCAGCCAGTGAAAACTGTTAGAAAATACCACAAGGCAATCACCATGTGGCCACGCTATTGATTTAGCTATTTCTGTACAATCAAATACTAACAAGGGAGAAGTAATGAAAAACAATACTTTTTTTTCCTCCAACACTCAGACTTACTGCTGCCCGAGGGCCATCATGACGTGAATTCAGATTACTTGTGGAGCATTTCAGGCCACTTTGCCTGTCTGTGCATTGTCAAACTGTACAAATCTTATGGTGGTAACTGGGAATATCCCATCCCAAGTCAACTTCATTTGCACGGTGGTTAATTACAGCTGGTTCCACGGAGCTTCACCACGGCAGCTTAATGAGAACAATCAATATAAATATCTGTCAACCTTAGAGCCTGCACTGAGGTTCATAAACACAAAAGTCAATAGAAAAAAAAAAGGGGGAAGAAATCGTGGAAAAACAGACAAAAACAGGGAACGCCTTTCAAGTACAGTCACAATGCAATGGGTAATTAGAGAGAGAAAATAACGAGAAGCAAAAATGTCTGTGTTAATTAACTAAGGATAATTTGTGTTATTGCAGCAACACATTTTTCACCTTAGCTGTGAATTTCTCACAACTCCCACAACCTTTCTCACACAGTATATGGGGAGATGTAGGCTATACGTCCACATTTGGCTTTTTAATCTTCAGCCAGACAGCAGCTGAGGCCAAGCAGGGCCTGAGAGGAGGGACCATCTGACTTTTATTATGCAGCATTGTCCTGAGCCAGAGAGGGGAGGGTGGCTGAAACAAATATATAGCAAAAAAGTATGAGAGTAATGATTTGTTCCCAAGTGATTCTGGATGCCAGGGTGAACCTTAGATACACTCTGACACTGGAAACCAAACTGGAAATGACTGGCAGGCATAATCCTCTGACAAGGGAGAATAACTGCATTTTTATTTATCATAAGAACTGCCAAGTGTATAGAGCAGCAGCCTTGGTTAGTCTACCAAGGTATCTGAACAATAACAAAGTCCTTTTAGATATATATACGCGTAATAAACATACTGTTTGTGCACTTTTGATGAACACATGCTCCCCATAACGCCGCCTGTTTCAGCATCCAAATGTACAGATGGCAGGATCAGGGAGAGTTGCCAATACTGCCCTTTGGTAGTTTGACTCTCATCACATTGCACATATGAATAACTCATATAAGGCAGCTTTGCCATCTCTTCTGTTTCACCTCAGGGGACAGAAGATTGCTGAAGTTGCCTGGAGCTTGTCCAGTTTTTTGGTCTATAAGCCTCCCTCAGTAAGAACTCCTCTCTGAGTAACAGTGCAGCACTAGTGCAGTGTGTCCTGATCCCCGACATACGTTCATCGATCTGCAGGGTTTTGTGCAGGAAATCCCATTATCAAGAATTCAGTTATTACCAATTACTGTTCAACAAATACAATTCGACGGTAAATGGTTGTAGATACTGGGGGCAAAAGTGAAAAAAAAAAAACTGCTGCTACAGTGATGTCAGTTAGAAACATTTATCGTTACATGCGACAGCGTGTTGGTTCTGTTATCTGACAGTGTTGAACCAACAGGACATGATGGGCTGACACCCCATTTAAAATCACAGACGAGAAATGTTGAGACATGCTGCCCTCATTAATACTGCCCTCTAATTAAGTTGTACTGATCTTTGACTGTAAAAACTCAGTTGACAGTTTAATCCAACTAGGAATGATAAACACAATGAAATATTAATTATGTGGGATTTTTTTATGAGCTAAAACCATCCCACTTGATGATAAGTGCTTTGGGAAACATCCATCCACATATCCATTCACCACCTTTTTTTTTTTTTTTTTTCTTAAAGGAAAACACATGGGAAGCAGCTGCAGGATGCCCAAGAGCTTCTCACTATGAAAAAAATGGGCTGCTCGGAAACTATGAAAAAAAATCTGCTTTTTAGATAAGTGAACGTTATTGGCTACCAACAAATGAAATGCTTCAACACGCCAGCAAAGATAAAGCAAACGTTGTACCAGTGGAGAAACTGGTCATTATAGTAACTGACTATCCACAACAAAGCAAAGTGGCGGCATCAAATAGAAACAAAGCAGTTGAGCTGGAGCTAAAATGAATGAGTTGTCTATTGTTATGGAAACAAGATGCACATTATGTAATCTGCTGATTATTCTTCATCAAGAGCTCCCTACCTCTCTATCACTAATTATGCAAACACAGTCTAATGAATGATGCAGTCATGTGTTATGACAGGCAGGTATTTCACAGGCCTCCACAGAGACAACCAGTGACGTGAACCCTGAACAGGAGCACAGCTGAAGGAGTCGCCAGATGTTGGAGTGATTTGAGTCCAGAAAGTTGGAGAGAGAACTGTAATGTTCCATTTCATCATTTACAACTTCCCAACTCATCAATTACCATCATTGTAATCCCCATTTGTCTAAGCAGATACACAAAAAAATAAAAGAAATCACTTTGAAATGAATTGTTTCCTTCCCACTCAAGGAAATTAAAAACAGCCTGAACGGTCACAAGAACGTGAACAAAATAGAAAGAGTATGAAATAAAATCAGGAAGAAAGAGAGGAAAAAGAGCTTTGGATGGGCCCTGAGATAAGGTGTGAGAGATCGATGCGTCGGAGACACAGAGCATTACTTACAGTGTAGAGTTCATTCGTCACTTTCACCAGCTCCTCGTGCATCTGGATCCCGATGTCCTTGCTCTGTAACACAGCGAGCAGAAAGACCGCGGGTGAGAAAACAAATATCTTTTGAGGCGTCGACAGTGACCTGCTGGAACAAACTCAGTCGATTATGCTGCCACTACGACTTTGGTGAGTCATAGATAAATATCTCGACAACTTTTAGATAGATGTCCGGATATTTAAAGACATCAGAGGATGAATCCACTTTACTTTGGTGATCCCCTGACTTTTCATCCAGCACCACCAACAGGTCAGTGATTATGAAAAGATATCTCTAAAATGGAAGACTGACACTATAATGCACACCAGAAGGTAAACCCTGCTCTTTTAGGTCTTTCTCCTTTTTTTTTGTCCATCCAACAGAGTGTCATAGCCTCACAGGGCTGCTGGAATATAGATTTCAAGTCTTGTTCTAATAGAAAAATTTCAATATAACAACATTTTCAGCAGAGAACACAATAAACAGGCTTTCATAAACATAGAGTGGATTATGGGGCAATGTCCTGACTGGGCCTTTTGTCATATTTGTTTTTATGTTAGAATAATTTCATTCCACCCACTGCCACAGACTCCCCTGCTCACCCAACCACCCCTCCCTCCGTCTCAGCAGCGCTTTCTTTCAGCCAAACATGAAACATCATTCATGAGGAAATGAATGAAAATATGGGACGGCACTGCTTTTAAAACAAATTGTTAGCGGGAACAATAGCGAGGCTCGCAAATCAAGTTGGTGAGCTTCCATACATATTTACACAATGAAGCAAACTTCACAACGAATTCCTTACGATTATAGTGCTTTACTTGGCGCTTCATATTTAGACTTTTGCAAAATCTCTTTTTTCACTCATTACCTACGTGTGTGTGTGTGCACGTGTGTGAAATGAGTCTATGAGGGTGTGCATGTGTGAAGTGCGTCAAGCAGTGAAGACAGGGGCGTGATATCCTCTGACAAAGAAAAACACTGTCTATTGATGCTTGTGCTCTACAGAAGGTAAATAAAAATCAATAATGCATCAGGAAGAAAAACAAGTTCCATTTCCATTTTTATATCTCATCTTGATCATGAAAAGACTGTTTAAGCCATCACGTCGTTCTGCCACCAAGTTTCATCCATTTTGTTTAGAATCACATGCACCGTGACTTTTCCACTGTCACACTGTTAGTCATCGTGTCTTATGATCAAAACCACGGGGCACACCTGGACTGACAGAGTGAATGTAATAATATCTACTTGTATGGGTGAGAGGCATCAAGCGTTAATTTTAACTTGGAGGTGAGAAAATACACCAATGGCCCCAGCATGTCTCAGTGTGATGGTCGGCCACAATGAAAAAAAAGAAACAACACCTTCTCTGACTTGATAAAGCTCACAGTTTCATTTACATGACATCACAGTTTACAGTATGTTGGTACATTTGATTTAGTGGATATTCAGTGTAGGTAGATTGTATGTAGATTAACCCTTTCACGTGGAGAGACATGAAGGAATATGATGCTGATTTGACTGATATTCATGAGCTCTTTTATGTTGCAAAGTATATTTTCACATTCCGCGCATTTTCTGTTTGAATGAGATGTATTCTAGGTGACGGAAGGAAGTGGTGGGACAGATTTTACATAAGCAATCATGCAAGAAGCGGGGGTAGAGCAGGGCACTGACTGACTCACATTAGACTCAGCAATGTTGCCATGTTTTTTGAATGTGAAAAATAAAATCAGCCAAAATGGAGGCAACACTATCTGAGACTGTGGCATTGTGACCTGAACTTTTCCACGTGTGGGTCAAGACACTTAGCCCCGTTAACAGGCCACCACATGACTGACACCGCCCAACCTTTGACCTTTTGGTTATAATTGATTGTAAATGCTGTGCAAGAATTGCAAGAAACTTTAGTGGCTGCAAACTACAATCCTTCACAAAGCCTGGCTGCTATGATGAGTGAGACTTCGTAATGTGAGACGCACTACAGTTTTGGCGTGGAGGAGAAAATGGCCCACAGTAAGAAACATCAAAGCTGACCTGTGGGGAATAACAGTGAAACCACTAAAACATCATAACAAATCCAACTTGCCGGTCAGATCTTAAGGTCTTTACAGCTGATGGATGGAGAGGAAAAACTGTTGAAAGTGAAAAGGTCAAGGAAACTAAAGCCAACTTCATGAGGGAAACAGCTGCAGTTGAGCAAGATGGACTGCTGGTGTGCAGTGAAAACTATAGGTGATGCCTCGTATGCTGCATGTGAAAGTGCACAGTGAGTGGTGTGCTTTCAAATATGATGACATTTAAACCCCCATGCCCTCACTTTCTTTCTTAGACACACCATTTACCAGTGTCAAGGGCTGACTAATTTCTCCTGGTGCACACAAAAGGGTGCAACGTAATGACTCAGCAAGACGCATAATGGTCATTTCACATAGGAATCATTATGAGAGGCTTCATTTTCTGTTGCGCTAGAAGAAAACCTCGCTGCACTCATAGACAAAGAGTAACAGTGAACAGAGACACTACTCATGCAATTCACTCATGCACACACACACACACACACACATACATACACACACACTAACACACACACACACACACCCCGACTCATACCACACCCACCCACTGTTCAGAGGGCTTCATAGACAGATGAAAGTTAATATTTTGGTCCACACCCTGCTCGGCTGTAATAAGTGTGCTTGAAAAAACTTGCTGCTGGTGAGTCAGAAACTAAAACTAATCATTAAAGAAAGAAACACTCAAAAGATGTTCACCTCAACAGTTGCCTCCTTAAACTAGATTTAGAAAATGTACCCAGAAAAGGAAACAACAAAATAACCATAGCAATGCAGAGGGGATTTGTTGTTTTCGCTTCTATCTGGAGTGCAGGCATTAAGTCTTACTCAAACAAGCATTGGACTGAATGTGATAAATGGGGAAGATCCTCAGAGGGCTCCAGCAGCTGGTGAATGGCATCTGTATGCATCAGTGGCTCTGAAGTGAGACAGACTGCAGCATGTACTGCAGAGGCTCAGGGGGAGCAGGGAGGGTTCAATCAGAGAGTGAGCGACCGTGATGCAACGCACTGTAAGAGCTGTAGCAGGTCGTCTCATCCCTTATAGAAACGCCTGCTAATATACGTTCTTGAAATCTTCCTTCTGAGAAAGACACATTTTGCACCCACTGCAGCTTATTAATGTATTCTCTTTGCAATTAATTTATATTTAGAGTCACAGGGCATCAGGCAGACAGCAGGGAAAACCTGCCTTCTATACATAATTTACACACACTTATATATGCTATACATCATTTTGGATCTTGTTGCTGTTCTGAAAAAAAAAGCCTTTTTCCAACAGAGGCATGAAATTAACACCATAGCTGTAAAATATGGAAAACATTTTGGGAATATTTGGCTACATAGAGTACCATATGCAATTTTACATGTTTAGGACTGTCACAAATTGAACATAACATCATAATAAATACATTTTATCCCTAATATGACACATCCCCAATCTAAAAAAGTACAGCTTTTGTCAACAGCTGTACTTTTTTTCCTTGGTCACCTCGCCATGTCCAACAGTCAGTCATCCAAAGCTCTGCCATTCATTTCAGTTTCAGATTCTTAATTCTCTCCAGAACTCCATGACATTATATTTGATACATTATTTGTTATCCTCCAATGTGTCTTCCAGCAAGCAGCAGCTGTGCCATCCACTCACACTTTAAAATATAGAAAAAAAACTACCTGAGGGCACCTAACTCAAAAAACGGTGGAGTGTTTCTCTCTTTTTAGTTTTGGCACAGTCTCTGACACATACACACACACACACACACACACACACACACACACAGTAATATCTGAATGGAGCCTTGTAAGCAGAGTGGAGCTCACCTACAGGAAGGCCTGTAAGGTGAAAACAGGATTCTGATGTTTGGATAAGACTTCAGTCATCTCTGCTATGTGCTGACAATGAGCCAGACGTTGCTCAAACTGGAAGGGGCTGTGGAGCCTTGGGCCAGATGGGTCTCAGCTCCATTTTTCCCCCACAACTACTACTCTGCAAGTCAGACAGAACGTATACACCGTCTACCAGTTCAGAGTGTGCTGAGACCGAGCTCATGGTGCCACATTTCTTAGCGCCTCAGTCAGTCTGCATGCAAGGCTAGACTTCAACTGAGTTCAACTGAAGAGCAACTACAGTGCATACCAATGAGACTCTAAGTTTAGAAATACGATGCCTTTGGTGTTTGTATCTTCCCTTGACGTTTTGTGAGCTGCTGATAAGAAAGTAGGGAGAGGGAGAGATGACAGTTTCACTGACCTTCTTGAACAGGCGGATGACATCCTCGCTGATCTGGGCCAAACGGACAATGACATTGTTGGTGTAGATGTCGCTGAGGGTGGCATGGTCGCGGCTCTCACGCCTCGTCTGGTTCAGCACCAGGTACCAGCAGTTTACTGAGGACAGCAGGTGCTGGTCTTTCCTGAAAAACAAAATATAGGAGGAAGACATGATTGTTAGAATATCCGAGTTTGAACCAGACAAGAAGAGTCTGCAGTCACGCTAGCAGCTCTGTGAGGCCATAGTTCAGGCTCAGTGACGCTTACAGTTAAATGCTAACATCTGCGTGCTCACAATGACAATGTTAGCATGCGGATGTTTATCAAGTATATTAACCATGTTTATAATCTTAGTTTAGTGTGTTTTTGTTATTTGGCAGTTAACACCAAGTACAGCTGAGGATGATGGGAATGTCATTACATTTGCATGTATTTAGTCATAAATCAAAGTAATGGAGAAAGTAAACACTGAGCTGATGAAAACATTAAATGATTACAATTTCCCTGTGGGAGGTCATGAATGTCTGTACCAAATTTCTTGGGAATCCAACCTTAAGTTGTTGAGACATTTCACTAAAAACTACAAATTCAACCTCATGGCGGTGCTAAGGAAAAGTCAGCAAGATTCATCTTCTGGACACCAAGAATGTCCGTCATGGTCATTTCACTTAAAGTGGTGGACTGACAAACCAGCATTGCCGCTAATATGGCTAAAATTATACTGAATGGTTATTGGAGGAATTGCAACAAGTTCAAAACATGGCCAAACACGACTAATGACTGCCCCACAGTGTTCAACAGGCAGCTATAACGCCGTTTGAGTAAAAATGTTATTCTTAAAGTAAACAACATAGCAACCGACATAATGTGCTACAACAAGACGACTGTGGCGGCATCAAATTCCCCAGTGTTTCCTTCTTTCTTTCCTCAGTTTCTGCCTCAGTGAATGTTTAACATGCTCTCACTCCATCATTTCCTCTCTGCCCTCCACACCACTCTAACAATGCTACACTCTAGTAAGGCATCAATTGGTTAAATGTATAATGCTGGTGACCATAATGATCCTCAGAGTCATGGGCCCTGATTGCTGCATAATCAGTTTAAACTGTCTCCGCCTCGCAGGCTTTCAAATAGAAAGACTGAGGCACATAGAAAGAGCAGCAGACAGACACACACACACACACACATACACACAATCCTCTCAAACCCATACCCTTGTCTGGATCCTATCTGAGCATTAATCAATCAACCAACCCCAAGGAAGAAACAAAGAGAGAGAGGGGGAATGGGAGTAAAGGAGGGAGAGAGCCAGAGCAGGGTGGGGGATAGGGTTTCCCGTGGAGCAGAAGAAGGGATGAGCATCAAAGAGCCCTCTGTCAGAGAGCCTTCATAATGCTAATCACATCTAATGAAGTTGATATCTAGCTACTCCAGAGTGCTTTCTCCATTATTCCTTTACTTAAGTCTGCCCCTAAATACACTTACACCAGTCTGACAGGACCCCAGCACCAGCACATCATCCTCATAACATCAGTGGAGATGGGTTGGCATGTGTAGTAAACTTCCATTTATTGTTTGGCCTGTATCTTCAGTGTTAGACTGAGCATGGTGTCCTAAGAGGCACTTTTTCTCAAAGGCAAGTCAATTAATTGGTGATTACAGAAATGTAATGGTCATTTGAAAGAGCTGAGAAACTCCAGTCATCAATCTACGCCACATTTCAAGGATGCAGTCAAGAAGTAATACTGAAATGATTAAATTGGACATTAATTTGCTGTATCGGAATGAGATGAACCCATCTGACAGACTATGAAAAGGATGGGTAAGATTTAGTTTTTACTAACAATAGATGATCCAATGTGGACCTCAATCTCCTTCACTCCTCTGGGATGGCCTATTTCTAATGTCTCACCATCCCTCATTTTGTGCCAGTTCTGCTTGACTGACCTATCTGCCTGTAAGGGGACGCAGCTCGTTGGTGTATAATCGCTGTTTGTGGTGGAGAGATTTAGGGAACAAGTAACTCTACTTTCTGGCTAATCCCTAAAAGTGGTCAGAGATGCTTCATCACATCCCTAAGCACACCCAGGCTCTCATTTTCTTACCTTTTTTATCCTCATCAGCTTCCCACCCAAACACTGTTATGTGTGCACCAGAGGTAAATCCTCAGCTCTCCTCTGATGGTTTAAAGTACTTATGGACCCGTGGTCCTTAATATGCTGATAAATGTGCTGCTTAAGTCACTTTTCCTTTAAGGTTATTAAGTGTTTCACTTGACTAGGGTACCAGGTTATTTACTTTCTATGCCACACTGACTATACTACAATATAACCTACACTTCTGGAATTTATTCCTTACGGATATTTAATCTACAGGAACAAAATAAAACCTATTCATGTTCATAAAGCAAGAAACACAACTAAGACTCTATATCCATGCTCGCACGTCCACTGGGCACAGTTGTGCTTGTAGCTAAACAGGCTCTCAGCTTGTTAGCATGCTCTGAGCTCCCACTGTGAGCATGCATTGTGAGTATGCTAATATGCTCACAATGAAAATGCTAACGTGCTGATGTTTAACAGTTATAGTATAATGCTGATCTTAGTTTAGTGTGTTAGCATGTTAACATTATTTGCAAAACTTAGTACAGCTGGTGTTGATGAGAATGCCAAAAGTATATTGTCATAAAACAAAGTTTTGATCCAATGATGTTCCTATATTGAAAGTAAGAAATCACCAGCATTCTTACATCAATGAAGAGGGGGACATGAATGCATGTACCATATTTCATAACAATGCATTCAATATTTGTTAAAAAATGAAATGCCAACCTCATGGCAGTATTATGGGAAAAGTCACTGAAGTCATTAGGATATATCATCTAGCTACACAAAATTTAATCAATAGTAGATATGGAGACCTTTCACTAGATAAGGGAAAACCTCGACCTGCTTGTGGCACTGAAAAAAGTCTGGAGGACTTCATCTATAGGGACCATGAATGTCTGTACAAAAGCTTATGGAAATGAATTCAATAGTTAGAAATAGAAATATTTAAGTCTGGACCAACGCTACCATTCCTACAGCCAAGTTAAGGTATCCTTACTTATTCTTACATCAACAACTGACTTTGACAGTTTATTATAAAATGTGCAAGGATGATTATTTGAGGAAAATAAGAAGGTCTGAGAATGGCCACGTTCCGATTCTTAATGGTGAACGTTAAAGCGTCAGAGAGAGACACAATGCTTCTTTTTTCCTTGCTGCTGTCCTCATTTCACAGGAATTATGAGCAGAAGGTTGGTAATTAGGCCTGTATACTAGCTGCATCTCTGGGAGTATTTTAACACAAAACTAAATGTAGCTCCTCGCCTTGTTTTATGGCACTGAGACACCACCTTCTCTAGGACCGACACAGCAAAACTCATTCCTCCATCTCTCCTCTGTACCCACTTCTCCTCTCTGATTTCCCGTAAAAAGGCTGAGTATCAGTTGACAGCCTGCAGGTCAATTAATATAGAGGGCTTCAAAAGGGTTGGTTTGGCATGGCTCAGTGCCCTCTGTATTTATACACAGGATATCATTAACATGCAGAAGGCAAACGATGAGCTCTG
Organism: Seriola lalandi dorsalis; assembly: GCF_002814215.2. Lineage (NCBI taxonomy): Eukaryota > Metazoa > Chordata > Actinopteri > Carangiformes > Carangidae > Seriola > Seriola lalandi. The sequence goes on from NW_019525075.1 coordinate 51,464, forward strand.
AGAGTCTCTAGAGAAGTGAGAAGGAAGAGGAGGAGGAGAGAAGAGTGCGGCTTTCTGGCATCCCATTACATCTGTCTCATCCTACAAAGCACTGCCTGACTGTCTCACTGGTTTTTACAGTTCTCTGCTCTCCCTCATCGCCACTGTGAGACAGAGACAAGCACATACTATATTCTGTGAATGCACGGAGGAGCATAAAGGAGACGAGACACAGAGACAGAAGAAGTGACTGGGGGAAACAATGACAGAGTGTATGGTTGGAGAATATTGTGATAATCCTTTGATTCAAGGATAAACTGATGGCAAGCTGTCTCCATAATGTGCATACCCTGAACAAGTAAGCGTTGTATAGAACAGTGCCCGTTCTTTAGTCATGGCTGCACTGGATGCCACCATCTAATCACACGGAGCCTATGATGTGTCTGAGCTAGGATTTCCAGAAGGAAGTGTGTATTTATCAAACCAGGACTCAGCTCTGTGAAGGCCTTTAATCCCCTCCACACTGCCTGCCTGCTGCTTATCAATGAAACAGCCAAGGAAAAGGAGCCAAACGACAAGGGGCACGTGGGCACATGCCGCCAGCTTTGCCATTCAAATTTGCTCTGCCCCCGTTTTCAAGCAGGGCTTCAAGATGCTACGTTGCAGATTTGCACATCATTTAGTTTTTTCTTTTTTTTTTTGGTGAGAGGACAGACTGCCAACATTTGATAACGCACAGCTGCACAGACGCAGGGGCCAGAGCACCAGTGAAGACGAGACGAGGGTCTGACAAGATCTGAAAAAAACAAACTGCAAACCAGCTAATCTACCGATGCTGAACATGCTGCCTTCCATCAGCTGGAACTGTCAATCTGACAAGAGCAGGGAATTGACTGCTGTGTTCAAGCACACCAAGCCAAGAGAGTTATAGTTTAACCTTTTAACCTTTTGCCCCTCAGACCACCAGAGAGCAGTTCAATAACACAGTAAGACTATATGGGGCTTTGTAGTCCACAAAGCACCATTAGAGTATCTTGTCCTATCCTATAACTGCAGATTATTCCTCATAATTATATCATAACTAAAGTATTGCATCCTAGTCTTTCATAGAGGCGGCTTAAATACAAACACAGCTCTGGACACAGGCTGCATCACACTTAATGTGTAATATCGCATTTATGAAAGAAACAGGCCGGAAGATCAATTTCAGCATTTTCAAAGCTGTGCCCTGCTGACCATAAAATGAACAGAGACATCACATAGACATGAGCAGAGGCAGCTTCAAACCTGAAATAACACCCACTGCAAAGAATAACACTTTTCTCCCAGCTCCTCCCAAACCAAGAGATTACTACAAACACACACACACGCACGCACACACACACACACACACACACCAATTTGGACACTACTGCAAGCCCCGTCTTATCTCTCCCAGACAGGTTATTCTCTGTATCAATATTGCATGAGTTGCCTTTCTAATGGTGCTACGCTACATCTGTATATGTCTGTGTAACAGATAGACGATACCAATCCACTCTAATTTGATGGGGTACATTATAAATCCCATTAATGATACACCGTGAAACATCTGCTCCATAATTAAAATCAAGTTAGCTGTTGTCTCTTAGGGACTGCGAACCAGTAAGAAGAAAAAAAGTGGTGCACTATCTGGCATAGCAACTGCAGTATAGATCAGCTAAGTAACCCTTCAGTGTTTCTTTTCACTGAGGCAAATGAGGTAAATTGGAAGAGCAAAATGATCCTTGGTCGGGTTGCTGCGGTGTAGCTGTAGCTATAGCTGCAGAAGCTGTAAATCACAATGGCATTCGGCTTGCTAATGAATCTGCACTGGGAGGGTTCAGCCAACAGACTGTAGGCTGTGATCCAGCACATATGGAAGTCCGTCCTGGTCAGGACGACTCAATTTTACTGCTCTGTTTTGATGTCCCTCAAAGACATAAAGGTACAACTCGGTGGAAGTTACTAGGCATCTTCTGAAGTACTCTTGAGTTTACAGAGCACAACCTTTACTGCAATGAAAGACAGCGAGCTACAGGCATGTCGAAAAATAGTTCAGATTTTGTTGCATCTGATGAAATACCGAGTAGAGAAGATAACAAAGACCAAATCAAAAGCAATTAATAGTGTACACAACAACATAGAGCTCTGTCAGGCTCAAGGGTCTAACATGTTTTCTGTGTTTTGGATGGTGCACAGTGCATGGTTGGGCTTTGTGCCAATTAAATGGTTTTATTGGACAAACACAAGTGGTTTTTCTTGCCTAAGCCCACATGGTGTTTTGGTGGCTCGCCATGAACTTAACTACACTAAAGTGGGAGGAAAGGCGCAGTTAAGGGCGTGTCATAGCTGATTATCAGGATTTGTGGTTGCCTGCCTGCTCAGACCAGGACTGTAAGGCACAAGTTGCAATCATGTTATCAGCCTCTTGTGGCTTCTCCAAATTCACTTCTGATGACAGACTGGTCAGTTTGAATTTAATGAATCTTATGTTTTCATTCTTATGCAAAATGATTGTGTGAAATAACATGTCTGCATGTCAAGCTTGTGCCTCCCACCCACACTTCCTGTTTGATCTGCTACTTCTATCAGTTAAAATCTTCAGCTAATATTGTTGAATTCTTGCAATTATTTTTACACATTTAGTGAATTCATGGGGTAATACAAGGGTTGCAAGTCAGTGCATTCCTCATTGTTGTCCAATGAGGTCTCACTATACTGTGCATGCGTGTGCACTGAGACAATTGGCTTGGCAGAGTAAAGTGTGATATTGTTAGGACAAGTGTCTGAGGTTTAGTTGTTTTTCTGATACCTGTCCCTCACTGTGTGGATTAGATCAACTTTACGAACCAAAGGTTAAGCCGCTGTGTCGCAGCAGCAGCAGCAGCACAGTTCTGTCTACGACCAGACGCCAGTGTGAAGCTGGCCTCCAATAATACAGCTGGACCCAATTATCCAGTCAAATCCTCATCCACGTCACACACACACTCACTCTCACACATACAGTACACGTACATACTGTATACACAAACTTCTACATGACCTTGTCCTATAGAGTGTAAAGAATGCCAAAATATCTTACTAAACTAAAAGTACTGTTGATTTGTTGACAGTATTTTTTTGTTCACAAGTTAACTGTGGAACATGAGGTACGTTGCCAAATGATGACAGTCATGTCGCAAACCTTTAACCCAGGTTTGCAAGAGTAACTGGGACCCACCCAGCTGCGGCAGATCAGTGAGCATCTGAGAGTCAGACAGACTCTCTTCATATTACACATTTCATCCTAAAAATAAGATTTAAGATCCGAAAATGTTTGGAGTGCAGTCCTGCCGGTTCCATTTGCAGGAAGAGTCAGAGCTGTGGTTGGAGTACATATATGATGGTGTAGATTCATGCGTGAGATCTGCTGCCAGATCACAGCTGGGTTAGTGCTCCTGTTTTCAGACTGAACTAAACTTGCCTGTTCGCCTGAGGTGTTTGATTTTGGGAGCGGCAGAGCTTAATTTCATGCCCTGCGTGAGTCATGTACCAATGCGTTAGTGGTGGTTTCTGTGCAGACGAGCCCCTTTTCCTTCACCAGGATACATTTCAGTAATTCCAGGGCTACAAATCTAAATGGGTCAAGGCTACAGGTGAGCTGATTTTGATCCATTGACATTATATGACCTTCCATATTCTCTGTTTCCTTCACTTGCAATATCTGTTTGCCCTTTTTGCCAGTGGACACTTTATTTCAGTACAACAGTACATGTAAAATATTTTATGTCTGTAAAAATAATTTTAAAATGTCTTACTCTGTAAGTGCGTATGTGTAGTTCTGTAATTCTATGTTGATATTGCATAATTTTGTACAACACAGGCCTACAGCCAATACTTTGTTATTGTCTTTCAGCTGCTCCAGTGAAGGGTTACCACAGTGGAGCACCATCCACACATTTGGTTTGGCACAGGTTCTACACCGGACTTCCAAACACAACCTGGATTTCCTTTCGGGGGAGCCTGGGGATTGAACCGCCAACCCATGGACCAGCTGCCAATCACCTGAGCCATGCCATGCCTTGCCGTGACCCGACCCCACCCAACAAACAGTACATAATATTAACACTCTATAAAACCTTTAAATCTATGATGACTAATCCCTGTTCATCCTTGTTAACATCACAATAACACAATGATGTGTCTTTTGCTTGTTAAGTTAATTTAACCTTCAAGCAAACACACATAGCACCAACTGCACTGTAGGGTAGCGATTCTATTTTAGCTATTAAGCAACTATCTTGGAATAAATGACATGGTTTTTAATTCAACATCCACACTGATGCAAACCCAATTCATATGTTTCTGCCTGATGCAGAATTTGTGCTATAGCCACATTTCTACATAATGAGTGCAATTTAAAACATAATGAAGCATAAAGCTTCACTCAAAGCTTTCTTCTATAAAGTTAAGTGCTACATTTCAGCACCAAGAGTGCCTTGAATTTCTTAAGTCCACCCCTCAACAGTCTTCAACTCCATTATTGAACTGCATTCTCAACATCATGCTGACTTTCGAAGACATCATAAAGATGTTGACTGTGATAATAGATATTCCCTTACAGTACTTAAACATGACGGCATATTTTGTTGGATAGATCTGCACTGTAATCAGACGAGGCACTGTGATAAGCAGCAAGGCTGGGTCTTACAGTCTGGTTATAAACAGTGTGTGTAGAGATCGGATCCCTGTGATCAGGGGGCACATTGAAAGGAATAGAGGGAAAGTAACTTTACAAAAATAAACTTAAAGTGAACTTTAAGAAACACAAACAAAAAACTTCTTATTTGAAGTAAATGTCATTAAGGAAAGCAAATATGAAAATGCAACAATAACACACAACCTCTCAAATGCGCACACATTGTACATGCAACATCTGTAGGGAGGGGCACTCACTTGAACTGTTGATGTTCTCTGGAGCTGCGGATCTTGGAGGAGAACCTCTCGGCCAGCTTCTCTAAACTGCGGGAATATTCCAGTTCAATCTCTGCTTTGCGGCGGAAGAACTCCTGCAGGTCCTGCAGCAGCTGGATACGAGACTCAGACTGCTGCTCCAAGCATTTGAACTGCTCCACCAGCTGGTTACGGATCTCTGTCCATCAAAATACCAAACAAAAATGACATGAGTCAACAGTTTACACTGCTGTCACAGCAAATGAACAACATGCCCTGATCAGAGACAACATGTCAAAGCACCACATTATCATGTAAGCTCAGGTATCAGTCTCTGACAGAAGGTTTCTGTGTTAGCAGTTTATGGGACTATGCACAAGATTTCAAAACAGGAAGATCACTTTAAAACTTACAGTGGTAAAACTGCACGAAAGAAATGATCCGTGGTTAAAATGACAGCCGGATTGAACTGCAAGTAGTATTGTTAATGTTGTTCCTCAAAATGACGGCCACATTTCCTGCCTGCTGCTTGGTCTTTCAGAGGACATTTGTTTTTTTCAAGGTTTCTGATAGAAAGGAGACCCCAAAAACATTTGTAGGACTGCTGTTTTCCTACCAGCAACATGAAGCTGAGAGCGAGAGCACCAGTGAGGCTCCCTGCCAAGCCAGTCAGATGACCTTTGTGTACGACCTCTCATAAGTGTCTACACTGTGGACCTACAGTGAGATCAGACTGGTTTAATGAGAAGCTAATGCGCTCCCATTCTAGGCCAAGTCATAGAGTAACATTTCTCCTGAAGAGGAACCTGATGCTGCCGGGCAAACTACAGATCCTTCATGTGACTGGGAACCGACGATAGAAACCTGATTCCTCTTTGTAGTGCTGTCATCAGCAGCAATGATGCCTCCACTCAGGAACAGAGAAAGGCCTATTCTGCAGAACAGAAACACAACTGGATGGAAGGAGCTTCAGTAAACAGCATCAGTGGTGTCACTTATCAAAAGGAAAGAAACCTCCTATCTAATGAGCATCCTTGATTAGAAATCAAATTGTTTCTAATAAACCAAGACGCTTTGTTGTCACATAAAAACTTCCCTCAGTGCACTTCCTGAGTCAATTTAATGACAAGAATTAAAGATTAAAGCACATCCAGCTGTGATTTCATCTCTGTATGTTTTCCATTTTTTTTCCTGTAATCTTGAAGGAATTCCTGCAAATCAACCTGTATGATGACAAATCAAAGTGCTTTGTAGGTTTCTTTAGAAAATGTTTGATTCCTTCATTTCAAGTAATAAGTTCCCATAGGAACACAGAACTCAACACATTATGTGCCGTTTCTAACGAAAGAATTTATTTGGCCAGTTCATTCAAGCTTTTCCTCCACTCAAAAGGACTTTTGCGTTTTGCGTTTTGTCTTTATTTGTTTTCAAAAGGTCGGCATGGAAATGCACTTGAAAGCAGTAACAGAAAAATGAACTTCCTAAATGTAAGTCACTGCATGTTGTAACATCCATTTGTTGCAACATGAGTCACTGCAGGTTAAAACCCTTAAAAAATAAGGACTGAGGATGGATTTTACACATATCTGAGCCACGGCAGCAACACTGCCGGCAGATGAACTGCTGACTGAATGGTGAAACCACAGCGGTGACACAGACTGTGTTTCCATGCTGCTGAGGGTGTAATTTGGTCACCCAAGCCCGCCTCATGGATATATATGCAGGCTCTGTCAGCTGGGGAGGCAGGGGGGCCTTTTCTCTCTCTCTGATGTCGTGCCGCCTGGTCTCAGCCTCGAGCAGCATGCTTCACTCTGTGGTTAACCATTGTCCCAGCCCTCCCCTTTATCCAGGGGCCTCCCTCTGCCCCAAAGCACTGAGGGCTTAAAGCTCGGTTTTTAGTAGGAGCTCTGAACCAGCTCGGGGGAGAGATACCACTTTGCTACATCAGTCAAGAACGTCTTTCCTTTCCAGACAAGCAGCATGTTCCTTGTTTGCAACGGGTTTGTCTTTTTTCTTCAATATTTTTACAGGGACAAACGGTGCCAAAGCGGGCGAGCCAAAAGAAATGCCCCTGGAAAATGTGACACCGATGCGCATGAGTGACAGGGAGGACTTCTGAAAACACTCTTTCACAAAAAGGGAACTCTGAACCACCAGCTGCAGCTCTACATTTGACAGATGAGTTTGGAAAAATAGGTCACACACACACCAAAGTGGTGCGTGCCCTTCCCTCCGAGAAACCATGAGCAATTGGAGAATTATTCCCTAAGTATTCCCAGCTCTTTTGAGAGGCTTCATTCGCTGTGGTTTATTCAAAGTGAGGGACCCTTCTGTGCTTCTTTTCAATCTGTGAGGAGAAGGAATGCTCTGAATATAGGCCTGCAGTCAAAGTTAAGATGATTGCACATAAAGAAATCCTTCTGATATCCATAATTGGCTCTGATTTGTATCAAGTGAAGAAATAAAAATAGCAGTGTTTATAGCACAGATAAAACACTCAGTGAGTAGTTTTAGTCTTTATTGCTGTCAAGAATGATCACCAGCTCGAAACCACCAACAGATCAAGCTTTGGATTAATGTTTAATATCATCCTCCTATAGAATCTGTATAATATCATAACCTTTGTATAAATGCCTCTTGAAATACTCCCACCCCCTAATACCTCCTCACCTTCCTCACATGTATATGAGACAGTTCTTTGAACCCACAAACATGGATGCCCCACTTCCAGCTTGAATGTGTTGCAGCTAGAATGTAATCGAGCATAAACAAAACATTGTTTTCCAAATGAGCCTCTTAATAAAATTGCATATGCAATGTTCTGGAAAAAAATGAATCAACACCAACTGATTTATGGAATGAAAAGGGGACTTTTGGCAGCCAGTTTAACTATATCACTATTAGCATTGCCTGTTGTTCAAAAGCAAAGCATTCAGTGTATTAAAGCATAAGCTCATTTGAAGTTGTTGACCTTTAATTTGAGAAAGAAAAATTAGCATTTCAAACAGTGCTTTTGATTACAGTGTTACTGGATTTAGGGATGGGATGGGAAGTGCTCCCAGTGCAGGTGGGATTTGTTTGGGCAACCTACCAAAAACTCTTCTAATTCAAAGTGGGCAAGTTAAACCTTTAATGTTGGTGCTTGATGAAGCATGCAGTTATTATCTGTGGCAGACCTACTGTGTGTTGCCTCTATGCGTTTCTATTTAGAGAAAGAGCCATCTGCTTTTCTTTTTTTTTTTTTAATAAAAGGAAGGAGGGGGTTATCTTCAGACAAAAAGGCTGATGGAGAAATTTGGGAGTGAGACTGGAGCAGCTGAAACGTGGTCATACTCATACAAATGAAGGCTACAATTCTTTGTGTGAAGGTGACATTCGTCATTTAAAGCTTCATAACAGCTTATAATTGGATGACCAGAGTATGTGTGGCCATTACTATTAAAAATTGTTTTTTCCTTTCCTTCAATTTGGACATTTTCTTACTTAACACTATTTCCTATATATATATATATATATATATATATATATATATAAAAACAATATATGCAATGACCTGTTGTGTTATGCAAACGTTTTTCAGCCTTGTTCACTTCATCGTTTCCCATTAATGAACACTGTTTCTCAACTGTTCGATATATTGACTATAATTAAGTCCACTACAACATCAGCATACTGTTAAGCAAAAGCAAAAGTAATTCCAAAAGCTGCATAAATCCAGTAACATTTGTAGTCAGTGGGTTCATGAGATACTAAACTAATGATGGAGTCATATTTTCACACTAGATCTGCTGAGATCAAAAACCTTTCTTTTCTTTTCTTTTGGACTAGAGTTGTCTGCAGATAACCGCGAACTCATCCATTTGTATTAAAATGCAGACTGTTTCTAACAGCAATTCATTAAACTTAAAGTACGTTGGGATAGAGGAGAATTTGTGTGTGCCTGTGCGTATGTATATCTATTAATGTATGAGCAGAACAGATCCATTTTAAAGTCTGATTATGTCAAAGATAAACAGCCATCTATTAATGTAGAGGCAGCTTCATTTCCGCTGCTTCTTTGTGACATACTGACATATTAAGAGAACAGTTACTATTCATCACAGACACTTTACATTCCTGACCTCAAGTCCATACATCATCATTCTTACTACCCCTTCCACTGGACACCTGCTCCACAGTATTATTTCTGCTGCGCCGTTTAGGGACAGGAATTGAAAACATGGTGGACACTTGTGTCCTCGTAGAACAGGAAAACCTCTGAAAACAATAGCAGGATGTTGGAGATCCATGAACTTTGACCCTCACAGACAGAATCCTGTATTGGCAGCTGTGTTATAGCAAAGCATGGTGATGTGTCTAGCAATAAGTGCAGCTATATCAAATTAAGGTTTAGGTTGAATGAATTGAAACACATTTGCTGGAGTGGCACTACAAACAGCTTTTGTATGTGAAAAGAAAAATGCATTAAACACCAGCTTCCATCTCCATTCTTATGCATTCCCCTGCCAAGCTTGTTAGCGCATGTGCATTGGCTGGAACTATGGATGTATTAGGAGAACTGGATGCAAGACGTATACGGCAAAAACATTTGTAGGCTTTCAGGGGTGTTTGCATTTTTTGGGCCCATACAACACACACTGCACAGCTTTTCTCTGGCTCGGCTGGTTGATAGCATCTGCATTAGAGACTTCCTCTGGCTGGGCAGGCTGACTTCCTGTCGGCCCCCCCTGAACAGTTGAACAGCAATAAAAAATAATTCAGTGATGCACCTTTTCGCTTCTTTTGAAATCAAACTCTGATTTCAGGGTTCCTGTTTGTGACGTTTGTAATGGCTGTGTATAGGGAAAACGTCTTTATGGGCCATACTGAGCTTGGTTTGCACAGAGGTCATTTTATTGCTCTTCCCTTGGTCAGATCATCTGGTTTTGTTGAGTGTGTATTTTCTTTATTGGGGTGATAACTTTGAGTGAACAAAGAGTGAACAAAGCCAGCACACAAAGCGACACACGTGCCTGCTTGTAAGTTTAACAGGGTCATATATGAGGACTGAAGCAGAAGCAGTGTGCTGTATTTTACCCAAAAAAGGGATTGTATGGAAGACACAAACGGACATCAGAGACATGGATTATATTGCAGATGTGATGTGGGTGTGGAGCTCTTCTGTGATGTTTTATTCTGCGCCTCCCTCAGTCGAAATGCAGCTCAGTGCAAAACATTGCCAACAACTTCCCTAACGGATACAAAAAGGCAAAACTGATCGATGGTTATAAAAGGACTCACATTATTTCAGCACTTGAGGTATCACTGCCTTTGATGAATTCAAAGCGCAATATGGACACATTTATGGACTGACAACAAGATGTTACTGATTATATTATATTATCTTATAAAAAATAAAACCTGCGCCTTCTCCTGAAGTCAGTTCAGGACACCAGTGGTGATGCACCAGTACAGCATTTTACTGCAAGTTTGCTCTTAGGGGGGGACCACGTGATGTCTTGACGCAATGAACATTGGAGTGCAGTGAATGAGATGTTTTCTGTAGAGCATCCTGAGGGCAGCAGGGGAAGCCTGGCTGCACAGGGCAGCCGGCAGCCAAAGGAGGATCATGAGAGATGGATCACTTCACTGCGGGATAACAAAGCTAAAATATGATCTCACTTACAGCGGAGTTTGATGGTGAATAATTAAGCGTTTCAGTGAAACAATATGAGGGACAGATTCCACTTTGTGCTTTTGTTACAACACCAGATATTGGTGCAGTGAGTGTGGAGGACAGAACTACATGTCTCCGTGTAATGCGGGCAAATTATAAATCATAAACAGCCTCAGAAGGTTTTAAACACTTTGAAAATAATGTCTTTGGGCATTCACATCATCATGCGTTAAGATGCGCACACATACAGCATCTAGACACACACACCAGACAAAAGCAACTCCGAGCCAAATTCACTAACCTAATCCCCAACTCAGCTCTGCAGTATCTGGGCTCTACACTGCAGAGCCAAATTCACATGAAAAGCAGACACACAGACAAACGCAACCCTTATCTAGACCTTAATTCACTCTCTCTCTCTGTCCCCCGCACTGAGTCTCATAATACAAGTTCCAGTCGATGAACTAATCCCCCACTTCTCTGTTCTTTTTTTTTTTTTTTTTTTTTTCAAATCCCATAATGATTAATGCAATTTTGGATTCATGAGGGCATGCTCCTGATGTTAGTCCTCTGTCTCTATCTCGCCTGGTCCCTCATTAGCCCAGACTGCTGCAGCATGTGTACTCAAAGATAAGACAACAGGAGCTGAGACCAATCAATGGCTAAGCAGAGGTGAACCGATGGAGCATCTTACAGCAAGATGTCAGCTGTCAGTCAGCTGGGCCGTCCCTCACTCTCAATCCCCCCCCTCCTAATTATCGGCTGGTTTGTGCCACGTTCCACTGGATATTCTGTCAAACTAAAAATCTAGAGAGTAAAAATGTACATTAAATCAGCTTGTCTTAAGCAATTTAGCTTTTTGCGCTCACACTATCCTCCCTGAAAATAAATGCTACCTAGGCTACAATCTTTAACATAAAGCTTGACAATAAACAGCCAGACTTCTCATTTAAGCCTCCCAAACTGTAATAAACCTTCAACCACACACTTCGAGGAAAACGCTCAGCCCATAATGACAATAAAACAAACATTCAGCAGAGGCTCAGATTCCCAGTGCAAGGAGAGGAAAATCATTCCAGACTTCCTCATCGCTCTCTCTCTCCCTCTCATTGATTTCCTCTCTGGTGCCCATATCGTCATCACGTCAGCACGTTACACGTGTGTGATGCTTCAGGAAATCAGAAACACGCCCTTTCAGACTCTAGCTGTCCATCTTTTGCCGTATCCAGGATCCAGGCTCTGCAGGACCGGGCTGAGAGGTGTCTCCATGGCAACACGGGCGTGCACCAGTCCCTTGGGAGCAGCTTATTGGCGGAGAGGTGGATTCTGATGGATGTGGATAGGTGGCAGCAGTGAGTGAGGAGGCACGTACGGGTTGTATGCACTGAGACATGGTATAAAAATTGTGTGTGACGCTGATGGGGTGCAGCAGCATCTCATCAGAGCAGTAAACCTAATTTTACCTTTTCCTTCTGAACACTAATTGCATCAAATTAAAGTCAAATACTCCCACCGCATATGCCTTTGTTAATGCATCAAGACACAGGAAGTTTTAAATGATTCAGTTCATTCAACAACATTTAGCTTTTATAAAAGCAGAGTGTGTGGGCGTCTGAAACAACAGCTACATTTAACAATTTTTCAATTACACAAAAACACCTCTGCTCTGGCTCAGAGGAGGTGAAACTGATTGCAGAGTTCAGTTGAAAAAACTGAGAAAAAGAGGACAGACGTGTCACCTTTGTGTTTCTGCCTTTGGTGAGCCACTGATGACTTACAAACAAAGGAGCCCCTTATTTTCTGCAGGTTTCAGGTTGAAGTTCAGTTATTTTGGGGCACATTCTAGAGACAACATACACTACAATTATAGTAAATTGTAAACTAGAGTTGTCAATTAAACATTCAAGAAACGTATTGAGAAAAAATGCAAAACAGTACCTATTTGTAACTTCTTTGTTGTGAGGATTTGTCACTTTTCAGTGACAGTAAACTGTATATATTTGGGTTTTGTGTTGTTGCTCAGACAAAACAAGTAATTTCAGGATGCAATTAGTCAAATATATCGATTCTGAAAATCATCATCATTAGTTGCAGCCAGACAGCAAACAATTCATTAGCTTGCATGTAACAAAATACCACTGTTTTGTGCTCCTAATAACTACGGAGCCTGTGCCACATATGGTGCTATTTCTACCATCAGAGCTGCAAAGAGGAACTCTCTTTAATTATCTAAATTCTATTGTGGGACATGTGCTTCACTGGTACATAATAAAGTTCATCAAGCAGGTCCCTAGCCTACACTGTAAGGACTTAACTAATTACTTCATCAAATAGTGACTTTCTCAAACTCACACAGTAGAGTTATTTTTGCACAACTGCCCTGTTTCCTCTGTTTCTAAGGTTACTTTCTCCCAGCAGGAAGCGCTTTTTTAATCAGACTTTCTTCTTCTTCTTATGTTAACTATTTCTGAATATCACCATGGATACGTGTTGGACAGCAAAGCAAACAATAAAGCAAATGGCAACATTTCCTGTTACTGTTGATTTCTCAATTTTCTAACAATATCATATGCTCTTCTTTCTTCATTTCATATCTATGTTGATGAAATCAGAATGGTTTAAAATGAAACTGGCAACTGCTATAGCTACTAGTTGTAGTCACTCACCATTTTACATTCTTACACTATCTTCAGAAACTTGTCAGTGATTGTATTGAGACAAAAAAACTAATACCTTTGTTGGATCATTAAAGTAAACAACAATTTAAAATTGTGGCATTAACAAAAAAAAAAAATCAGGGAAAGCCACCTGCCTATATAAGCCCAGGTTATGACTGAAGACTGAATCCAAATATTCTCAGTCGTAGTTCACATCCTTTTCACATGGGACTTAAGCTAGTACAGTGTTTCCTGTTATTAGAATGACTCTCCAATCGCAAAATACAAGGATATATATAGCATTAACCTTATATTTCTACAAATACAGGTTGATGAAGGTCTATGTATAAGACTTTAAGGGTCTTCTTATTGGAAAATACAATGATGGCAGAATAAAAGACACAGACAAGACAGAGCTTTTAATGAGCAGGTTTCACGTGTCAGATCAACCACTCGTTTTTTACATTTTAAGTTTAACAGCCCTGTAACTAGGTTTCTAGTCCCCGAGCAAACAGCAGTGCATTACTGGACTTGTAATACAATCAGGGTGTAGAAAGCTACACTTCTCCAGACAGTGCTGATTAAAAATCTTTCAGCATAAACAACTAAATGAAATGAGCAGTGAACTCTCACTGACTGGCACCAAACAACCAAGAAAATGAAACTGTTTCTTCTCTCTGTTTAAATGGACCTTTGTATTCTTTATCAATGCTACGATCACAAACCAGAAGAACTATTCTGAGACTGTGTTAAATGATAATCTATGCCTGGCAGATCAGCCGTTTCATGAAAGGCCAATTATCTCTCGAGTCCTTGTGAAACAGACAGAACAAACTCTCAATTTATCATGTGGCAGCTGCATTCATCATACTGAGTTTCCAGAGACCAGTCTGCTAAGTTACTCTAGTATGATCTACCAATCACATGATGAGACATCAGTATGACATGAATGTATTGTTTTCTAAAAGGGCTGAAGACACAAGTGGACTTCTTCACCTAACGCAGACATTGTCACTCTATACACTGCATCACCTGACTTTCTCCTTTTCTCCCATCATAATTGCTACAACCACTGGAGCTCAACTAACAATAAAGCGTAGCTAACTATGGGTCGTGATAAGCTGCTTGCACAGACGACCTACGGGGCTGCTTTCCACAGGAGGACAGTCACTTGCTTTCTTGGCAATAGTTAACAGGAGAAGATCCGTACCATTCTCGTGTTTGTGCATTATGTATTAAGACACTGCCAGCAAACAGCTAATTTAGCTTCGCATTAAGACTGGAAAAAGAGGGAAACAGAGTGACAAATTGTTGTTTTCACACTTATGTTTTTGTATAAAGATAAAATGTGTGAGCTCATGTAAGTTTTGTTAAATTTAGACGGAGCCAAGCTAGCTGTTTCCCCTTGTTTTCAGTTTTGATGCTAAGTTTAGCGAAGTTAACCAGCTGCAGGTAGTAGCTTCATACTTAGCATACAGACACGTGAGTGGTATCAATCTTTTCATCTAACTCTTGGCATTGATGCAAATAAGTCTACTGTCCAAAATAAGAAAAACTTTTTCTTTAAAACATCACTGTGTATTAATAGTATGAAATCTTGAGTCAGCAGCAATAGAGCTTATTTGGGCTGCCTGTTTGTTTGACTAGTTAATGCCACTCTACACAAACAAACCATTCCTTAATGAAGCCCAAAAATGATTGGACTGCAGAATAAACAAGCTGTCCCACTAAAGATTATTCTGCCTTATTAGCTAGTGGATGAATTTTTTTTTTTTTTTTTTGCTAATCTTCTCTCAGTCAGCAGCAGGTTTGTTAAACAAGCTGGCGATCCTCCGCTGGTGAGTCAGCGTGACCATTTCTTCAACTCTCAACATGTCAGTTTCTGCACAGCCAGCTCCATGCTGCCCAGCAGGTAACTAACGAAATAACACCACAATGGTAACAAGCTCTGAGCTTGAGACAAATTTCCAACATTTACTGAGCAACACATTCATTGTCAGCAATAAACCTGAGTTGGCATGACGGGCTGTAGGAATTTCAGGGCGCAGAGAGACCACAGGCTGTATTCAGCCATCATTGATACTTTGCTAACAAACACCACAAGCCTATGAACAGTTTTCAACATTTAACTCCCTCAGCGAGGAAGCTGTCTGTAGCCTGGAGCAACAACAAACAGAAACACACCTAGTGTCTCACATAATGCTCATACACATTTAACCAAACCCACCAAACAATGTTTAGGGTTATATAAGCGATTAGAAGTGTGGTTTGTGACCACACCGGGCATTTGCTGAGATCTGACTGCTGTTACCAAACACACTGCAAGCTGAAGATCAATAAAAATGTATTTATTATAAAACTGCAGAGAATTTAAAATGATATCACTTTATATTTTGAATTAGCAAGGTGTGTGATCATCTACTCTGATGAGACTTAAACCATGCCTTTAGTTCCTGAATAAGGTACTTAAGTTTGCACTCTGCTGTAAAATTAGACATACACGCTTCTTGCGGAGCCCTGTGTTACGGAAGCTGCTACAGCTAGTTTAGAAATATATGTTGATCAGATTACTTTCAGGGTTATATCAGGGCTGCTGGGGAGTTTAAGCTTGTTTGCACTTGGTGTGACAGAAAAGAACCAGCAAAGACTATAGCAATGAGCAACGAACAACGAACAAAAAAAAAAAAAGAAACCTGAACCGAGAGGTGTAAAAACCACGCTTCCTTTTCAGTATCACCTCAAGTGATTGCGTGTGTATGTTTGTGCGTGTTTGTGTGTGCTTGGCATTAACGCCTAGAACTGGGGGACACCGAAAATGTTCTTTGAGCAGTTGCCTGCATAATTTCCCTGATCAGAGCAGTTGTCTGTAGCCTGGAGGAAAAACAAATGACAACACTCTCAGTCCTGTGTCATTTTCATCACATCAGAACTGTACTTTCTCTCAACAACACAATTCATTGACATGTGCCTGTCTTTGTGTGTGGGTGCAGCGCTGTCAGTGTAAACAACGGTTACATCTAGGAAATGACAACCATGGCAGGCCATGAGCTTTATCTAAAATGTGTAGATTATGTGGCTTTGAACATGAGCTATCCATCTGACCCAACACATTTAAAGCTCTCACTATATGCTGACTTTTATCTTCAACATACTGCAGGATTAATACCATTACTAAGAGTCCAGTGTGCCAGAGAGAGAGAGAGAGTGGGGTAACACTGTGCTGCACTCCAAGTACAATGAATCAGTGATTCTTTGCAGAGGGGGATTCAGGGAAGCCAGCCAACAGGACCTGCTGTCTCTCCAGCCAAAGTACACTACAGCAAAAAGATGTAAACTCAAGACCAATGTAATAAAAAAAAAATTATAAAAGGACAATGGAGTCTAGCCTGGGTGCATACATGTCTTAAAATTTACTAGTGTCCTTAAAGTGTTCAGGTTTTGTTTGAAAGCTTTGTTCTGTGCATGTGCTGTATCATCGCCACCTCTCATCAGCTATCTGTGGGCCACATCCTTAATCTGTTTCTTAAAGTCAGCAGAGTTCACTTGTGATCACTGGACTTATAAAACATGCAGTTCTGCATATTCTATGGACTAAAAGTTCAAGTCATCCCTGTCCTGCTGATGGGAAAGTATGGATTTATACTGAAACCATATTTTGGCCTCAGAACCTCAGTTGTAAATGTCAAACAGCCCGAGAGCAACACTTGCACAAGCTGCTTACAAAACTAGCAAACCGGAGGAGACAGAGCTGCAGACCAGCGACCGCACGGTGGTTAGCTACAAAACGGAGTCCAAGCTCCTCAGCCAGTCCCTCTCTGTTCAGACTATGAACCCTCTCTATTGAAATGCTAATGCAAGATCTGCCAGCTGAACAGCCTGAACAAAGTGAACACCATCTCCCAGGGTCCTTCAGAGACCGAGGCTTTGGCAGCCAGCCTCGAGGGTCGTCAAGAATTCATTCATGGCAGGGGGTTATTCTAGCGGAGTTAAATTTTATGTTAAGACCATCTGCAGTCATCACATTTAAACTAACTAACAGTATTTAGGCATAGCAAAGGTAGTGGTGGTGTTTTTTCTTTGTTGTTAAGCTACTGCTGAAACCGAGTGATTTTTCTCTGTCGCCCATTTATTAGCTCTCATACATAATAAAGCAGCCGTACGATCTTGTTATGACCCAATCAATGACACACTGATGATTTGGCCCCTGCTGCCATGTACACATTAACCATACAGCAATAACTCAGAATGAGACAGGTGCAATTTCCAATCTGAATGTCATTACGGTTTCGTTCACAGCCTGGTTCAACTCATAACATTGTTGGATCACAGGAGCAGAGCCCTCTGCGTCTGTAGACCATGCAACACAGCAGCTGCGAATGAGAAACAAGCAGCAGTCTCCATAAATTAAGATCCTTCTCCCTCACACAGTCTATTGCAAAGAGGCAGCAGACAGGGCCTGGACCTATGAAATGAGCTATTCTCCCATGACACAGCTGGATCTAAACTAAATAACTGATACCTGAATGACTAAGAAAAAATGGTGTGGAATAAAGTGGAAAGCTAGAGAATAAAATGGAAACAAGAGATGTTTACAAGCATTTTCTTTCCCCTCCAAAATGGCCAGCTCATGCCACAAGACAAAAGTAATGTGATAAGAGGCAGAGAAAGTCTGGTGGGTAAAAATCAATCAGCTGATACATTTTCCACACAAAGAGGAATGTGTCTGTAGATCAATCCTACAAATCCAACTCTTTGCACTCCGAGAAAGTCGAGACTCGGGGGGCGATCAGCTGAAACCCCAGAGGTGTAACATTAGTGAGACCACTGAGAGGGAGAATGATAGGTCCAGGGCTTTGAAACTAAACCCCAGCTCCACTTAGGGATATGTCTGCTCTTTGTTTGTGTGTAGAATACACCCCCTCATTTTTACACAACTAAGCAGAACGAACTGTCACTGAAAGCATCTTGTGGATGTTTATTCAGGTGGCCTGTATGTCTTAGATCCTTCTTTAATCACTGCCTTCACGGACTTGGGATATGTCATTTCCCAGTTATCATCTGCGCCCTTTTTTCTCTTTTTTCTATTTAATCAATCAATCATTATCTCCAGGGGGGCATCATATGCACACGGGTACACAGGTAAAGCAGGAATATATGTCAAAATAAAGATGGCAAAAACATCTTGCATCCCAGCGAGCAATGAATCCACTAGTCAGGATTCTTAAGACCAACGCTGATATCTGAGATAATGATGACTCTGAAATGAAGTAAGACGCTACAGAGCCATGCCCTTTACCTGTGATGTGTGTGTGTGTGTGTGTGTGTGTGTGGAAGAGGTACCAGGTGAGAGCAGTAAGAGAGAAAACAGTCAATCACTGATAATAAATCAAAGATAGAAGGTGAGTGTGATGGTCAGGTCTGTGGGTGAAAGCTGAAACCACCTTCTGAACAGAAGCCATCCTAAAATGAGTATGTATTTGACATACAGTGGCCTACACAGTGTTCATTAAATCTTCTTCTAAATCAAAAATTCCCAAATATTTGTGCAACATCTGGAACAACGCTGGGCACCGTAAACCAAATGCAGGCCACACAATGTGAAAGAATGAGGTGTCATAATAATAATAATAATAATAATAATAATAATAATAATAATAATAATAATACCACCACATAATCCTCCATCCTGCACTGATTTCAACACAGGGATCATTTTACCCAGCAACAAAGCTTGCACAACCAGGATCCTATTACCACATTATGACAAATTAACATTCAGCACAGAAATCCCTCTGGCTGTTGGTGAATTAACGAGAGAAACCTTTTGCACATGACAGAGAAAAAAAAAATGCAGGAAAATAAAACGCTCCTGGCACTCTGATGCTCTTGTCATTGGACTGACTGTCACGGTTTGCCTGTCATCTGACGGGGGAAAGTCTACCACTAGCTATCTGTTTTAACGCTGTACAAAAAGGCGTATCCTACACAGAGACGGCAGCACCGTGTTAACGCGAGTAAAAAAATAAATAAAAGAAAAGCAAAAACATGAAGGAGTCAGGCTGGACGGACAAGGCTCTGCAGAGACAATGCACACAGGGAGCGGACACACACATCACACTCACACCGCACCTTTCACTTGGGTCTCATAATCCGCTATGATCTCCTTGTCCTTCTTGAATTTCGTAGATGACATGGTTCCTCTGGTTTTAGGGTGAGACCCTGCAAGTCGAGGACGCTCTTGGGTCTTGGGTGATGATCCCCGACTTGTAACGTTGCAGCACTTTCCTCCGCTTTTCTTCTGTCCTCTCTAGTGGCCGTGCACTGGCGAGAACAAACGCTTGAAAGGTTGCGTTCAAATAACCTTATCGTGGAAATCAGTGCAGGAGAGTTAACACTGGAGCAGCTGCAGTCTGATGTTGCATTCTTCTCTTTTTTCTTTTTTTTTTTTTTTTTTTTTTCCTGCAAAGGGTTTTTCTCTGGCAGAGGAGCCGAGTCCTCCTCCTCCTGGTACCAGTCAAGTCAAAGGCTTCAGCAGGAAAAACAAACAAACAAAAGACACAGGCGAGCTCAAAACTGTACCAACAACATGATGAAGAGAGAGCAGCGTCGCTTGAAGGGTTCAAGCAGTCAGGTCCTTGTAGCGCCTGTGCTCAAAATGAACAGACATGCGGTCGACGAGCGAGGCACCATCCGTACTCTGACAAATTGCGCTGCAGGGAAACAGGAATTTAAGAGACAGTCACGTGAGCCTCCTCATATTGTCAAAACCCACCCCTCCTTCCAAACACACACACACAGGCACGCACGCACACACAAACACGCACGCACGCAGACACACACACACACACACACACACAAATGTCATTTAATTGAATTTAAACGTATTATGTTCAGCCTTTCTGGTCACATTTTGCATTAGTAAACATATAGGGATCATCATCATCATCATCATCCTCACAATCATCAAGCATTCTTCCATAGATCTAACAATGATTTGATTTGATTTGCCCCCTCTGTTCTTCAGACTCCATTGCCTTGGAAACCTCCCACTTTTATCTCTGCATTACTTTCACCATGGCTACTGTTTAGATGTGGCACATCTCAGCAGAGGCTGAGGGATCATTTCTAACAGGCTATTCTGTCACACACACACACACACACACACACAGAGCACAGACCGTGTGAAGTGAAAAGCCTGGTGGGTAAATTTGCTCAGGAATGACACACCAGCACCAACACCACCACCGATGCTTCGATCGTGAAGTCTAACCATGAAGGCAGTGCTGTGCTGACAGCACATATACACAAACCATTATCTTTTAAAGGGACAATTGTGTCTTTACAGCACCTTCCTTTTTTTCTTTTTTTTTTTTGCACACACACACAGTTGCATCCTCATGCTCTTGTTGCATCCATTGTTTACTTCTTTTCTTTTCTTTTGGCAGAGCTGATGTTTACAGTGAAAGAGGAGTGTGATAGCAAGAATGTCACCAGTGGCAGAAATGTCTTTAGCCAATATGAATATAAATAGAAGAAAAATAAAAAATGCATATAAGTCCCTGATCATGACCATGAATACAAAACCTCTCAGATTTACATGAAAAAGTGTTTTCAGTTTTGTGTACACTTGTGGCTTTGTGATGGGAATAATGTGTTCCTCACATGGTGAAAAAAAAGAATATTTGAATTCATATCATGAACAGCAGCAGCTTTTCAAAGCATTGTAGCGACAGGGACTGAGTGTGTTTCCTGGCAGACACTGTCATCTGGGTGCTTCAGTGTGTTTTTAACAGACCAGGGAAGTTGGTGTGTTGTCTGTCACCTTAGTTATTCAGGAGTTCAGGAGGGAACAGGCTGTTGACTCACAATGAGGGGGCACAAACCTGCACACTGACACACTGTAGAAGCCATATAAACTTCATTTCCATCTGCACCGCACAGGCTTGATGTTCTGTATATTTCAAGCTGACAGGCAGGGAGGCGTTTGTTGACAGACTGTAGATCTACATGGTGCCACATTTGAAAAAGCTGTTAAAAAGGATTTCTATGACAACTGTAAAAAAGAAATTGTTCCACTTTCCCTTAATAAAAGGTTTATAAAGTATGACTGATGGCTTTATTAATAGTTAATTAGTTGTTAATAGTGGTTATAGAGGTTTAGAACAACTCTTGGGTTGCCAGGCTATGAAAAAATCCCTGCATGGCAGATTTATCCTCATCAGGAATACCTTTCCAATAGACGGTTTGATGACTTACTTTCTGGAAAAGTCTATTTATTAACAACCTTTTACAACGGCAGACCTTGTGGAATGTTGTGAAAACAGTTATTAATGACTTACTAACATCTATACATTTACTGCAGATTTAATGGCTTAATAGTATAATATATCATTATTGGATTATAACTGCTATAATAAAGCATCAGTAAATTATATATTCGTCATTAATAAGTGCTATACAAAGGCAACTAGACTTGCTTGAGGTTCATGAATACGTCTCATCCAAAAGGCGTCTTCTGTTCTGAATTGAAGTATAGCCCTTAGAAATACACTCTGAGCACTTAGTAGGTAGAAAATCCCATGACCTCAATGACTGAGAATCTTCACAGACACATTTTTTTTTATAGGATATGGCTGAGAAAATGACTTGTGTACCTAACAACATACTGTGTCATTGAGAGGCACTTTGGTGTAAGCTAGAGTCTGATGTTACTCTGCAGCCAGCAACAACAACTTAAAAGACAATGTAATATGTAATATTACATTGTACAAATGAGGTGGAACAATTAGTTACCCAAGAGAGTCTAATTAAACAATTACAGAGATGAAAAGACCTTTCTCTCTCTCTCTTTCTCAACCCTAGAATATCCATTCACACAAATGTTGACGCACTCTAACAATGCCCTGCTGTAGTAATGCTTGAGGAAATCAGGTTTAAATTGATGGCCTTGTAGTGTCCAAAGATATTTTATGCCTGTTGAACACATTAGAGCCCTCTTTACTAGAGTAAAAGCACCTGAGCACTTTTAAATGGTGTCTGAGTGTGTGTATATATATACACTGTATTTATTATGTATCTATGTCTGTGTGTGTGTTTAGCAGCTTTTGTATCTTTGCAGTTCCAGCGGTGAGTCTAAGTCATTTGTCAGGCCTTATATGTCACCTGCGTGTCTGAGGAGCGAAGCCATGAGAGAGCAAACACTTCACTTGTGACACACCAGCTGTGACAGAGGCCCGAGTGACAGCAGGGTGGATTCTGCTTTTGTTTGTGTTTACCATAGAGAAGTCAGCAGAGGTAACCTTCTGTAGTCTCTTTATTCCTCCCACCATCCCTCTGTTGCTCACCCCTACCTCTCTCATCAGGGGGGAAGCCTGGAAAACTGCGACTCCACTGTCTTTATGGCACAAAGATCCATTGTGAGATCCTTTTACTATTTCTTTCTATAGAACAAGAGTGGGAACGGCTCTCGTCTCCATCTCCAACATGTGAACAAACACCACTCTGGGATACAGTCTGGACTTGAATGCCATAATAGGTCATATGTGTAAAGTGTATGCAAATAAAGTTTTTTGCAGCTAAAAATCTCTCAGTGAATCTGGATGTGCATGACAACCATTGTTTACTGTTTCCTACTTGCACATTTTATTTGCTTCATTGTTTTTTAAAGATACTTTTTTTTCACAATTATTGAATAATTTGTTGAGTCAGTGTCAGAAAACTTGCAACAAGGGTCACCAGGTGACCCAGACCAGGGTTGTCATGGTTACAGGCATCTTAGACCACTCAGTCACCAGGACATCCTGCTGTGAATTGCTTTGTCTTTGAAATAAGTGCTACTACTACTTCAAGATTCCTTACATGTCAAATAAAAGTGACAATGTGGGCCCAAAAACAAAATCATGATTATTCATATTATTACATCGAAAAAAGAAATGCATGAGTGCGACTTAATGTGAAGGTGCTCAGCTAAAGTGTTTGGCCGATTATGAAAACTCTGGGCAAGTAGACAGCAGACGAAGCCCTTCAGGCTGATTCTTCATAATGTTTTCTTCTTCATCACCCAGAGGTAGCTTTGCAGGGACTTGTGGGTTCTCATATCACTCATAATTGTACTACATTTAATTAAAAAGCTCTCTGCCCTGTGATATGATGTAACAGGTTTCTCTGTTGAAATCTACAGGACTGCCAGATGTGCAGAATTGACCCTTCAGTAAATGATCTGCAGTAATGATCTGAGTAATGTCTTGCTGAGTGATGGTTCTCCCACTTTCTGCTTCTACTAAGATCAAAGTTTGGTGGATTTTGGAATCAACACAGATTTGTTGATTACTGTACTCCAGGGAAAAGCTTTATTTCCCTTTAAGAAATCTCACTGTGCGAATATACCGTATTTAATGGAATATAATAATAAGAAATTTCAAGCAGGGAGTGGTATATCCCTGCATATCCTTGTTTACCTCTGACAGACTTTATTAATAGTTATTATTGGTAGATTCCCTTCAGATGGATGAGAGTCACACTGGTGTATCCGTCTTGGGCCTATTGTAAAACCATATTTACCTCAATACTGAATCTGTACAATGACAGAGATAGAAATGATTCAGATAAGAAAAAGGATTTGGACGTTCCATTAAGTCATTATTTAAAAATGAAAGGTTAATTACAGATCTGACAAACTTGGCATGAGTGACCTTTGGGCTCTGAATGCAAGGTGTATAGTATTATTAAGAGACTATTTGTCCTGCTGTTGTCAACAGTCTACCAACTGTACTGTTTTATCTATTTTCAGTTACATAAATGGCTTCAAATGTTTGGGTTTTTTTTTATTGTTCACATCTGGTACATATCTCTAAGCAAATACAGCTGTGTGTCTCAGGACATGACTCATTGTTTTCTTGTCTTTCCAATCAGTTAAAGGCTACTAAAGCCCTGACTCCTGTCTGTTGTTAGAACCGATTCCATTGCAAGACAATCATCTGCAAAAACCACTGACAGCGTCTGTTGTAGTCTTTGATACTTGTCATCAATCAATCATCAAGCACTCACGCTGGGAAAGAGATGGCTCCTTGGTACGTTCTGTATTATCTTCCCTAAGATGTAAACTCATATCTCCATAACTGTCACTTCTATTTTAACAGGTAGAACCACACTGAGAGAGGGATCTTGTAAACACTGGGAGACGATCGCCGTGTAAAATCCGATAGGATTTATCATACCTGACTGCTTTGAGGATATTCCCTCATGCTTGTCTTCTCTCCCCATTGCATGTTATTGCAGCTGAGGTTGAGTTACATTTGAGGGTGGAAGCACCAGGTCTGCTTGTGTTGCATGGATAGCCCTTGAATTACAAACAGGTCAGAGAGGACTGTGGTTGTGTGTGTTTGATCTTCTGTCAAAGCAGCAAACCTGGAGCTACAGTATTTTTTTTTTCACCGTAACCTACTCTTTGCTTATTCTCTTTGCAGAGGGAATAAAAACATGTATTATACAAACAGTTGCCTACTGTGTTTATAAGATCATTAAGTTAGCAAAAGTTTTTTGGAGTGTCTGACTGTACTCCAACACTGGCCATCTGTTGTGTAGGACTTTTTTATCCCTGACATGAACACACGCCTCCTTGTCTCTCAGACTTCACACTTTGTTGGAAAGAATGAAGCTAACTTGAAAAACAACAAAATATTCTCAATTAACACTGTATGTAGTGTGGTGAGGCATGAGAGAAGCTATGAAAAGGGTGTTTATTCTGTCAGAGGAAGTCCAGCAGACAAAAAAAAACATTTTCAAAAAATGAATGCTTTCTTGTAATTGTAATGAACTGCTACACATATAAACTTGACATAATCACAGTAAATGAGAAAAGTGGTGAGAATAAATAGAACCGCTCTTTATTTTCTTCCACAGCTGTTTGCTAAAAGAAAGAAAATTATCTTTAGCACTCACATGAAGTAACTGCCCAGAGGTTCAATTAATCACAGAAGAAAATGGGACATAGAGGAGAGGACAGTTACTCTAATCACCACACGCTACATAAACTTCATTCATCACAAATGATAAATGGTGAAACGAGATTATGGGTGACTTTAACAGATTTTCTTTCTCTTTTGTTTAACAATGCTGGAATGGTCCATGCGAGAGACTTAGATATTCTGCGTTTTAAAACCAGTGGCAGTGCATTAAGCAATGCTAAAAAGTCATTGTAATGTCAACTAAAAAGCCTAAAACTGGCTATATGTGACAATATAGTGATATAACTTTTTTTTATTTATGCAAGTGATGATTAATGCTTTATATATAACAAAATCCAACCATGTCGCAGACTCTTCTTGGATCCAGCCAGAAGCAGCAGGAGGTCTGTAGTGCTTCTGTCAGACAAATGCCCATACAATGAATTACAAAAAACACCATGAAATGTTAATAACAACCTATAATTATTGGCATAAATCCATACAAACAGCGTGTGGGCCAGAATAGAGTCTGAGAGAGAAAGCGCAGCTGCCTCCCTTTATCCTTTTACCCTGTTGTTATTTCTGTGACAAGAGCCATCTTTTCTCTCTTTCTCCCTCTCTGTTGTTTGTTGCTCACATATTGGCTGATGCTGGGTTGGGTGCTTCTGTTCAGTGTCATCACACTCAGGTTAAATAAATTACATCATGGCGCCCTCTGCCGTTTACTTATGGTAAATATATACCCGGAAGTAGCTGGTGAAAATGAATTAAAATAAAGCACATCAATAATCGAGATTATCCCAGCTAGCAACTGCTGGATTTCCTGTCTGGGCCTCTGGCTTTCAGAACAAAAGCAAGGCTTTTTCAATGTGAAATCGTTTTAGTCGTGATCTGGCGGTAAAACATCATATTCACTTGAAGGCATATAGTTTATAGCTATAATTAGACTTTACATAATTGTGTTTGACAAGTGACCTTGTTTAGTTATCATCAAACAAGGCTTTACAAAGGTAGACGTGTTTGACAGCCCCACTAGGGTCTCTATCAAATATGCCTTTGAAAACTTATTGAACCTTTGTGTAAGTGCAAAGAAAAAGAAAAGTTCTCTCGAAGCATAGTTCCTGCTACTATTTGGATTTTTTAGTTTAGATGAGTGAGTGGGTGTAACAAACCAAATTCATCTGCTGTTAAGTGTGAGTCAGGGAGAATTTTTTTTGTGTGGACCAATGAATGAATATTGAATATTTTCTACTCATAGCTTGTTCATAAAAATTAAACAGTAATTCTACAGAACAAATTTTATTTACAAAATGTCACCATTTATACAGTGCACCGTTAACTTTGAAGGACAGTGATTTTATTCTTAAATCAACACAGTGTAAGTATGTTAGTGTAAAGATTAAGCCAGTAGCCAGGGGGTATTGACATATAACTTTGGCTGCATTAACTTCCTACAGTGCAGTCGAATCAAACACTTATTCTTGGGCCCCTATTGACCACCATAGATGTTACTGAGCAATCCATGGATTATTAGAAGAAATAATTGTCAGACCTATTGATCGAAAATAATTATTGCTTTCAGTCTTGCAGTGCTTCGATGGTGGAATAATAACTTGCCCAAAGTTTTTCAGTGTGTTCATTACTTGAGAAATGTAAGCAGTTTGATAAAACACAACATTGCAATACTCATACAAAAATGTATACTTGTAACTCTTGTGCAAAACCCTTTAGTTTGCCAGAACAAATCTGTGGAGCTGATGCTTTTATTCTAAAGGATATCGACCGGAAGTGTCGGTGTTGTCGCAGCTGAGCGGAAACAACGTGTGACGCCTCGTGTTTGACGGGTTGGTCTGACTCCAGTTAGCAAACTAGGACCAATAGACTCTTTTAAAACTGTTATCAGCGTCTGCAGTTCAACCGGTGGGCTCATTACACAAACACACATCATTATGTGGCAGTGGTTTCATGTAAATGCTGTATCAACGTTAGCTTGCTTTTTATTCGTAACTAACTTTTTAGCTCCGTAAAGCTAACGTTAGCCAGCTAAGTTGCCTGGTAATATTACTTACTCATCAATAACATAATAGGTGTTTATTCGCAGTGTTCAAATCAACTGTGTTTCTTGCTAACGTATGACATCATGATAGTTCCCAGTAGTATTTTGTGATGTTCTTTCCTTGCTAGTAGATTCTATTCCTGAATATAAAAACATGCAGTATTGACCTTAAATAATATGCAGCCTCTCTCTCTCCAGGTGTTACATGTAATACACTGAGCTCTGCACCAGCTGCCACTCGCATTACTCAGTTATAGCTTTGTCTATTGAGGGACAGACCACTGTACAGCATGTCCTCCCAGGGAGATGGAGCTGCAGAAGAGGGCCCTGAAACAGCCTCCACTGAGACTGATGCCACCAGTGGGGACATCATCACTGTCACCATTGGAGCAACCGTGCCAACTGGGTTTGAACACACTGCTGCGGAGGAGATCAAGGAGAAAATTGGGGTTGATGCACGAATTAGCAAAGATCGTGGTCGTGTATTCTTTCCAATAACCACTGACAAGCTATTCCAGGTAAGACTCAAAGCCAGTGGAGGCCCAGTGCCCTCAGGTTTTTCTTACTATCATATTGCATTATAACCAAAGAAGACATTGCTTTGTGGAGGCCAGTGGTGATATACTGAAACTATCAAGCATATAAATGCACAGTAAATCTCTATCTCACATCTATCTGTCTCCCTATTCATCTATTTTCCCACTTGTAGGTTCATCTTCTGAAGTCTGTGGACAACCTGTTTGTTGTGGTTGAGGAATATCACCATTACCAGTTCAAGGAATCAAAGGTAACGCACAGCCATCTTTATTCTGTTGTAGCTGATATAAAATACATTATTATTGTCAGGGAAGTAACACTTTGTTTTGTACAGGACGAAACATTAATGGAGTTGCAGGAGCTCGCCTCCAAACTCCCATGGACTAATGCCCTAGAGGTCTGGAAACTAAATGGCACCCTAAAAAAGAAGAAAGGCCACCGGAGAGGAGGAAATGCCGCTAAATCAAAGCCCAACTGCGAGACCGGTGATGTAACCTTGGCTGACACTGAGCAGCAAGAGCTACCTCAGGCAGTGTCAGCTGCTGAAGGTCAGACAGGGGCAGAGGACACACATGAGGGGGAGACCTGTACACAGGACTCAGATGAGGCAGCACCCGGGGCCAAACTAATCAAGTTTCGTGTGACGTGCAACAGGGCTGGTGACAAACACAGCTTTTCCTCTAATGAGGCAGCCAGAGACTTTGGTGGAGCTGTACAAGAATTCTTCCAATGGAAAGCAGACATGACAAAGTTTGACATAGAGGTAGGCATGCTTGTTCAGACTCATATGATAAGAAGCAAATACCATTGCGCTAGCCAAAAAACACTCTGCATATTCAGATAAACTCGCACGGCATAACCTAATGTTTAGAGTTAAGGAGTGACAAAAAAAACATGTGCTCTAACATTTTATGAAGATACGCTGTTCTCATTATGTAACATGTTGAAAAAGGCTTCAGCCTTGTATTAAAGGTTGAAGATGATGTGTATGTTTTTTAAGTTGAAGTGAAAAGGTGTAAAAATGATGATCTGTGGCCTTCTACGTTTTGTAGAAATCTGTCATGGTATTTTGTTGCTTTGTAGCAGTTGCCAGGTGTGTAATCTGACGACTAAAACATAGTTTGTGTTCAAGACTAATTTTAATTATAGTTCCTAAAATGGGCTAGCTGTCATATAGATGCCTGTTTGGATACATGTTGAAATAACCAGTGCTTTATGCTCGGATGTTCCAGTTTACTATAGTTTATAGTCCAGAATATTAGGACGACTGCAACTAACCATTATTTTCATTATTGGTTTATCCTCTAGTTAGTTTCTCAATTAACCAATTATTAATTTAGTCCATTCAATCAAAAAGAATGAAAAATGACTGAAATAATTAAAACAAATCAAAATTAATTGTCTTTCAGTAATTTCAGCTGCATAAAATATTAATATTATTGACACTTGATTTCTAATCATGTACTGTATCTTTCTGCACTGTAGGTTTTACTAAACATACACAATGAAGAGGTGGTGATTGGCATTGCACTCACAGAAGAGAGTCTTCACAGGAGAAACATCAGTCACTTTGGACCCACTACACTGCGGTCTACCTTATGCTATGGCATGCTTAGGTAACTCTTTTACACTGTTTTCACCAGGTGCACCATGTGATCCTGAGCTCAGATTATCCATGTGATCCATGTGATGTACATTTTGTCATCCGCTCATGCCTGCAAAGGTCAGAGCGGATGTCTGTGTGCAGCGCCTCCAGATACTATATGTTCTGTAAACAACAGAACTGTGTGCATGTCTGCTGTCCACTCTCCTGTCTGCATCTGTTTTCAAATGTAACAGGGATTTCTGAATTAGAATACTTGAATAACATGTTAGTCCAAAATTATAATTGTCTGGCTGATCTTGTTTAAAAAGGTGAAGGTTGCTGTGTTTATAGGACAAAGTTTCAGTCACAGAAAACATTTTCACCTTTGAACAACTGTCATAATACCAATTATTATGATTACCTTACCAAGGTTACAGAAGAAGAAGGAAAAGTTGGTCAATACTGCCGAGCAGACTGTCACCTAACAGTAGATGTATTTGTTTACCATCTCCCACTCATGCAAATAGATGCACGTGGAAATGAGACATATACCCACTAAATTCTTATTCGAACCTGAATTTTACTCCATAACTTAATCATAATCCATGAGAGAAATATGTCTTTCTTGGTAGTAACAAAGCAAACTTGGCCAAATTACAGAGTGAGTAAAAAGATATGACTTTGGTGCGCTCTGAGCAAGAATTGAGAAAGAAGACGAAGTTGGCAGTGAGGTAATCATGCTTGCCCTGACTTGCTACATGTGTATCCACTATCATCCCTATCACTAGCCAAGAAAAACTTTTCTTGGTCAAACCATGGTGTTTATTTTAAGGCATAACGGAAGAGACAAATGCTCTGCTAACTAACATTTTCCATGAAGATAAGCATGTGATGTAACAAGTGAAATGCAGTTTGGGATGTTTCTTTTTTCAAACTCCAGTTTCTCCAAACCAATTAGGAATCCCCTCACACAGAGGTGATGCTCTGAGCATGTTATCTAGGATTCTCTCCTGTAGGGCCCTAATCCCTGAAGTAGGTATTGAAAATTACAGGTAATTTGACAATTGAAGACAAGGTTTGTCTCTGCATTAAATTTAGTTATCTTACTTATTCTGGTTTGGCTAATATTTGGATGTCTCCTTGGATAATGACATACATTACATAGTTGTTTTAGGTGTCACCAGTATATCAGTCAAAGTATGTGCAAAATCAGTGAATGAAGTATAGAGACTTAGCAGTGGCATCACATCTGGGGTTTGTGGTGCATTTAAGTCAACATTACAAGCAGAAATGGCACTGAGGTTAAATAGGGGACAGCAGTGTGCGGAGATCATTGACCAATGGTTTATGGTTTGTCCAACCAAGGCAATTACCCTGGATACTTATGAGAAATTGTATTTCCTTTAGATATTCATTGAGCATATGATCAAAAAAAAACCTTCATGACTCATTTTCTCAGTTTACAAATCATAACAATGTTCTGCAGTGCTAAGAATAACTCTGCAATTATAAGATACAAATTATGGTGAGAACAAGTGCTCTTGCGTGTCATGTAAATGGCTGTAAGGCGGTTTTGTTTAGTAACTGAATCGTGTGTGTGTGTGAGAGAGAGAGAGAGAGTCATGTTCAGTATTTAGTTTTTAAGAGAGCAGAGAGTTAGAGCAGCACTCATTTAAACATTTTCGTGGCTGATACAATGAGTTGGTTTCATCACAGGTAAAGAACACGTTGAGGCTTGTTAGGAGAGGAATAGCAGAACTGGTGGATGCTAGATGTTGACATGAATAAAATGAGTTAATATGCTTATAAAACATTTTGTATTGGTGCTATATTCATACTCTATTGTCTGTTGACAGGCTGTGCAAACCTCAGGCATCTGATATAATTCTTGATCCAATGTGTGGGACTGGAGCTATACCACTGGAGGTGAGACATTATTTAGGATCCTAACTCTGACCCTGGCTGAATAATATATTTGCAAGTTTTGCTTAGACAATGAAAAAGCACATTGTAAAGGGTACACACAGTGTGTGCATTAAAGCCCTCTCTCATGGCATCATTTGTTCACAGTCTAAACTGTGTTGTGGTCTTAATACTTCTCAAAATCTACTCATCATTACACTGCACTAATATGTCCAACTGCCACAGATCTACAAACAATTGGATCAAGTTTCATGATGATCCACACTTCATACTTGAACTACACACTGCAGGGTTTAATGTCAAAAGATTAGCAAGTACTAATGAACATATTTTTTTTTTAAAAATAAAAAAATAAGGAAAGAAAGAAAATGTATGCTTACTCACACTCATCTCTTTGATGTCTGTAATCTGGCATGTTTAGTTTCGATCAAACTAAGCGCTATCAGAAACTAAACGCATTTTCTGATTCAACAAGTCGTTTGATTAAGTGGTTTATTCATCCTTTTGCCAAGTTCTGATGCATTTTCATCCATGCGCAATCACATTCTCCACCCTTTCCCTGATTGCTACATTGAGCAAATGAACCTAAATACTCAAATGACAAAACATCTTCAGACATGACTTGCTGAATGTTTTGAGGAAGCAAAGTTATTGAGCGATGTTGTTGAGGTCATCGGAGGAGGGCTTTGAATAATTACAAAACACAGGCTGATAATTATGCTTTTTTTTTTTCTCTCCAGGGGGCCATTGAATTCAACAGTTCGTACTACGTTGCCGGTGACAACAATGACATGGCAGTTAACCGCACAGTCAATAATATATGTCACATCCAGAAAAGGAGGGCAGACAAGGGCAGGTGAGAGTGAGCAGCTTTACATCTCATAAGGAAGTCGTTTCATATACAACTTTGTGTAGCCGATGATCATCATGATGTTTTATGATCTTTTTTTGGATCCTTTCAAACAGTGTGTCTGGATTGCCCATTGACACAGTGCAATGGGATCTGTGCAACTTACCCATAAGGACCAGCTCTGTTGACATTATCATCACTGACATGCCCTTTGGGAAGAGGTACAATAACAGTGGTTTACAGTATAGATACTGAGAAGAGTAGATATTTATAAAGGCTGCAGTATAACAGTGAAAAGAACACTGACAATTAAGTAAAATTTTCCCTTGTTTTCTTCAAGAATGGGCTCCAGGAAGAAGAACTGGGACCTCTACCCCTCTTGTCTGAGAGAAATGGCCCGTGTGTGTAGACCAGGCTCAGGAAAAGCTGTCCTGTTGACACAGGACAAGAAATGCTTTTCCAAGGTAACCTATTGCTCTCACAGATAACAGGAATTACAGCAACTATATTAAATTTTTTCCCAAGAATAGAATATGCAAACTGCTAGTGCAGGTCTAGTCCTGCCAGTGTCTTCCTGACAATGATTCATGTTAGCAATTGTTCATTTATTCCAAATGTTTATCCAAATGTAAACTCGCTGGAAGCCTTTGGACACAGCAGACGATTTATGAGGGATACATCTATTCAGTCGCCCACAGAACAGAACAAAACTCACGCCAATAAACAAAAATGACCAATGATGATAAAACCATAAAGACAACACAGAGATGTGTAAGTAGGTGCAACCATAAACATACAGGCAACACAATGACATCAGTGCTGAAACAGAAAAAAAGCAGATACGTGTTCCTTGTACAGTAGGACAATGTTTAAGTACAATGTTGTACGCCCTTTTATAATCAATCGTTTGAGCTTGGATGGAGGTGTGTCAAGAATAAGTACCATATGTGTACAAATATACCACTTGTTGCCATGGATGGTACTAGAAATAATGCCTTTAAATAAGATGTTTCTGTTTTTCTGATGTTTCTGATTAACATCATGTGACCAGTGCTGTAAACGCTAGAAAAGCTGCGCCAGTTAAAGTGGACACACTCCGGGTCTAAACCTGGACCGCAGTCCCCCTATTAGTGACCACGGCACTAGGGGATAGGTACCACAGTGGAAATGGTATTACCAAATCTCTACCTGTGGACACATTTTTACCTTTGCAGGGTATATGCCGTCATATCGCCCAACCCCACTACACACATGTAAGTTTCGTTACTGTATCTTGCAGGTTGTGATTCTATTGTGAGGACATCTGTCCACATACATGTAAACACCTGCCAAAGTACTCAAAACCAGCTTTGTGGTCATTACCACTACAGTAGGTTTCTCCAGGACCACATATTAATGATGACACAGACGCACAAGATAAGAACAACATTAATCTTGCTGTCGCGGATGGTAATAATTTTCCTGTAGTCACAAAATTTCAGGGACACGGCTGCTCACAATCTTAGCCGATGAGATAGTAGTAGCCAAAATCAGTCACAGGCCACATTCCAAAGTAAAGGGAAAAAAAGCCATATTCCTCAGTCATTCCTTGAACTGGACCTTAACTTTCTTCACATTTTGTTATGTTGCAGCCTTAAGCTAAGTTATTGTTTTCCTCATCAATCTACACTCAAAAAGCAAAAACCGAATTTTTGAAATCTTTGCAAATTTATTAAAGAGGAAAACCTGAAATATCAAATTGACATAAGTGCTCGGAACCTTTGCTGTGAGAGATCAAATTTAGCTCAGGTACCTCCCTTTTCTCTTGCTCATCTTTGAGATGTTTTTACATTACATGTTGTTCATACATTCCACCTGTGTTCAGTTCAATTGATTGGACATGATTTGGAAAGGCACACACCTGTCTATATAGGTCTTACAGCTGACAATGGTTCCCAAGAGCACAATGGCCTCCATAATTATTAAATATATAAAATAAAAAATATATTATAAAATAATTATTAAATGAAGTTTCGAATAAGCAACTGAGCAATCAAGGGACAAGAGTCTTGGTAAGAGAGGTGACAAAGACCATGTTGAGCACTCCTGTGTGGAGATGGGAGAAACCTCCAGAAGGACAACCATCACTGCAGCACTCCACTGAAGATGAGGTTGTTGCCAGAGCTCAGGACCTCACACAGGCCCAAAGGTTCACCTTCCAACAGGACAATGACCCTAAACACCCTCCAAGACAGTGTTGGATTGGCTTAGGGACAACTCTGTGAATGACCTTTAGTGACCCAGCCAGATCCCTGACTTCACGCCAAGGGAACATCTCTGGAGAACCTAAAAATGACTGTCTGCCAATGGTCCCGATTTAACCTGACCAAGCTTGAGAGGATTTGCAGAGAAGAATGGCAGAAAATCCCCAAATCCAGGTGTGCAAAGATTGCCATGTCATACCAGGGAAGACTGGAGGCTGGAATCGCTGCCAAAAGTCCTTCAACTGAGTACTGAGGAAAGGGTCTGAACACGTATGTTAGTGTGATACTGATTCAGTATTGACTTTTTAATACATTTGCAAAAAATTACTGAAATTCTGTTTGCACTCTGTCATTATGGGGTATAGAGTGTAGATTGATGAGGGAAAAATGAATTTAATTTCATGGTTAATTCAGCATAAGGCTGCAACCTAAAATGTGAAAAAGTGAAGGCATCTGAACTTTCTGAATGCGCTCTATATGTGACACTGGATGAAAAAATGACAAAATCATAGTGTATTATAACACTTTAACTCACCAAGCACTGTATTAGGGAACACCATATTAATAGATAGAGCCTCGCTTTGCTCTTAAAACAGCCTCAGAGCTTCGTGACATAGATTCAACAAGATGTTGGAACCTTTTCGTCCGTGTTGACGTGGCTGCGTCACATCATTTCTGCAGATTTGTCAGCTGCACATTCATGCTGCCAACCTCCTGTTCTGCCACATCTCAAACGTTGTCCTAATGGATTCGGATCTGGTGATTGGGGAGGCCACTGAGGTTCACTAAACTCATTCTCATGTTCATGAAACCAGTTTGAAACGACTTTTGCTTTGTGACGTGGTGCATTATGCTGGGAGTAACCTTTAGAAGAAGGTAAACAGTAGCAATACATGAACATTCCTCACACCATTACACCACCGCCTGTACTGTTGACACAGGGCAGGTTGGGTTCAGGGATTTATGCTGTTTACACCTTAATTCTGACCCAACCATTTGTATGCCTCGGAAGAAATCCAGATTCATTAGACCAGGCTACGTTTTTCCAGTCTTCACCAGTTTTGGTGAGCCTGTGGTTAAGGTTCTGTGTATTGTGCGTTCTGAGTCACATTTTGTCCACAAGAAAAGTCGTACTCTTTCACATGGGGGCGGCTGCGTACTTTTTTTTGATTTTTCCCCATGCTTTAGGAAAGAATGCTATTCTCAACATGACTTGTGAACAAGAACGGTTTTCCACCGCAGAATGGGGTCATGGGTCACAAAATGCCTCAGTCAGTGACATGGTTTACGATTGACCTTTGCGACGTTTTGTGACTCAACTTATGAGTATCAAAGCCAGTGTTGATGGCTTTATATACTATTACAATCATTCAGCTATCATCATTTGTGAATGTCAGTGTTTTGTGTTTATGCAGCTCTAAGTTTAAACAACTTAATCTGCTTAAGAGCTTGCGTGTGGAATCAATTTATCCTGAAATCATCCCTAAATAGTCTCACCACCGTTTGAGTGATGCGGGTACAACTCAACTCAGACACTACATCATGGAAAAAGACTTCTAATGCTTTATTTGTCTATGCATAGATCCTGCCTCACACAAAACAAATGTCATTTGTTAGTTTGTCCTCACAAGATTTATGTTGTCTCCAGGCTATCTCCAGGATGGGAGGACTGTGGAGGAAGCAGCACACTGTTTGGGTCAATGTCGGGGGTTTACATGCAGGAGTCTACCTCCTCAAGCGCACCGGGGACGTGTTTGGCCAAACTCCTGAGGATGTCTATGAATCACGAGGAACAGTTAATACACAGGGGAATGAGAAGGATGACAAGCAGCTCTCTTAATTCACCTTCTGCATTTAAATTCTGAATTCATATTTGAGGCTATGTACGATCGTCATTATTTATTGTATTTTTGAAGATTTAAGTTCTTCTTAATTCAGGTTTTCTGCTCAACCGTGCCAAGCAGTTTTAATGTCAACTTTTTGTATTTCTCATTTGGTTTAATGTGATAAATGGCGAACTGGAAGAAAGAAGCTATTTTCATGTTCAGCTGCAGTTCAATGGTTCTCACACTGTTTTCACTGAGTTTCATTTGTCATGCTGCTGTTCAGAAACCTCTTAAATCTGCTGTGTCCACTTCACAGAAACTGAACATAGGCATTTGTTCTAATCAATAAAGGTTCAAACTTAACATCAGTTTAATGTAAATATTCATTCATTTGTTTGAAGGTGACACATTTACAACATAGATACTAACACTACGTGAAACAGGAAGTTAGACCTGAAAAATGTTTTCATATATTTGAGCAGCTGAAAATGAAAGAAGGGGAAGATCGTGTGTTTGTGCGCGCGTGTGTGTGTGTGTGTGTGTGTGTGTGTGTGTGTGTGTGTGTGCGCGCGCGTTTCCATATACTTCTGCTCTCACACAACAGGTAGTGAAGCTAATATCAGCTGATATTAAGTCATAGCTGGTTGTTTTTCAGTGACTCAGAGTAAATGAAAGAAATATATTTAGTTGTACGTGAACGTTTGCAAGCAGAAGTATCCTTCCTCTGGCTTAACCCGCCTAGAACCAGACACCCAAGGGACCTTCCAAACAGGAAAAATCTAGATGTTTACCAGCAATTGCCACAACTAATTCCAAGAAGTCTACAGGAACAAATAGCATGCCCAGCAGTATCAAATTTAAGGACTTTGATAAGAATGACTACAGATAACAAATTGCAGAATACTGCTATTTTTTAAACTATAATTTTTAATAATTTACAAAGTCGACTAAGGTGCGGATATTTCTCTGACATCTGAAGCAGTTCTTAAGTAAAACAAAAATACTTTCCTCTTCGTCACGACTGATTTAGTTCATTGTTTAGTATAAATTCGCTAGAATTAAATAGACGCTGAAAATCCTGACAAACGGGAATATTATTTTATTTTTCAATTACTTTATTTCCTTTCCTGATGATGATTTTTTTTTTCTTTTGAACAACGTGACTGAGAGCAGACATCGAGCACGATTACTTGAAGGGGGGGTGTGACTCCTGCGTCATTGTGTGTGAGGAAATCTAATAAATGCCATGTGAGAGCTGAGGGGATTCTAGTGTCTCTGGAGACCGGGAACGTAAACACACGAAATGATCTGGACCATTTGTCTGCTTGTCCAAGCTGCGCTGCTGTATTTCATCCTCACACACAGATCGAGGTAAGTTACTGCTCCATTCACCTGTGTCGTGTTCACACTCACTGTCAATACTATAGAATTAGCTCTGAGCAAAGACAGGTTGTTCTCTTAACCACTGAACTGGTTTGTTCTTGTCTTTTACTTCTCTTTAACGCCTGTTTGTTTATTTGCTGTCAGTATTTTTCATGATGGCAATTTTTATTCATTTGGCTGTTTTAAAAGCCATTTGACGCACATTCAGCTGAGTTTATCACTTATAACAATAATAATAATGATAATAATAACAACAACATAGTGGTGGTAGTGAAAGGACTCAGCTGAAGTTTGTTAGTTTATTGTGCTTCTGTACAAATTACAAGGAATGTGGTTAAACTGCTACAGTGTTAAATAAGTCTCCCTGTATGGAAACTGCTTTTTGTTTTCCTTTGAGGCAATTAAAGGACAAAATCAGTGATTTTTCTGTGATGTCATGACACATTGTTCAATTAATCCCTGTTATTGTTAAGTTCACCTACACCTTTAGAAGTATAATCACATGATAAAGGGCTAGTCAAACAAACAAAGACTGCACAGTGAGTACGCTGATAGCAGCTGGAAGACTAAATACTAATGTTTTACTGTGGCAGACAAGCGAGAAGATGCATGTGAATCACTTTGTTGTTAACTGTTCAGGACTGAATGTTTAGTAGTGTTCCTACCTTTAATGCTGTCATGTCAACAAGTGCCAAGCAAACAGATCAGCCTCTTCAAGTAGCAAAATGCCATTTTAATTATTTGATAATATATGAAATCGGTTTCTTTTTATTTGTTTTTTTTTTCCTTTAGATCCAAGAGTGAGCCGCCTCTAGACAAAGGACTTATCCCATGGTTAGGCCATGCACTTGAGTTTGGAAAAGATGCTTCCAAGTTCTTGAGTCGAATGAAGCTGAAACATGGCGACATTTTCACAGTGAGCAGAAAAAGTCAACAATAATGATTTATTCACAACAAAGCAATCTCGCTTCTGTAGATATTTAAATGATTTAAATTTTGTCTAAGCACTTTAACTAGTATGTTCCATATTAGCTTAAAAATTCAGTCTGTACACATTTACAATACCATAAAAAACGGGCAAACTGCCTCAGCTGAGGAAGATCATATGATTTCTATCAAAAGCTCTAGACAAAGGTAGAGCATGAACCTTGGGGCGAGATTGTTTTGTGAACTGCTGCTTCAAAAATCAAGATTGTATTTTATTTTTATTTTCATCATGCAATGCAACTTTACACTAGATGATACTGAATGCTTGTTTTGGTTGCTGGGAGACATGATGAAAGAGAAGTCGTGTTTGCTTTGTGTGACTTACCTCTCCACCAAATCTAGAATAAGAATATGATAATATTCATGTAACAACAT
Source organism: Seriola lalandi dorsalis (assembly GCF_002814215.2). NCBI lineage: Eukaryota > Metazoa > Chordata > Actinopteri > Carangiformes > Carangidae > Seriola > Seriola lalandi. Next base: position 90,419 of record NW_019525075.1, read on the forward strand.
GTTGTGGATCCCATTATGCAACATACATTTGGATCAGGATACACTGATTTTCAGTTATCCTGAAACAAAATACAAAGTTTCACATTTTTTGAGGGGTGCCAACATGTCATTTTCCAAGACATTTGATCTTGAATTTTGTGTTCATTCAGAAGATTGAAGGAATATTACAATATCCTTCAGAAATGTAATAAAGTGTGGTGAATTTATGTTGTTTTATGTTGTGTGATAAATTGTAATGTACGTTTAGTGGTTATTTCTACAAATCAGTTAACAACTCATAAACGCGTGCAAAAAGAATTTACTCAGCGTTTGCATTTCAGTGCATTATATCTGATACAGTCACACTGATGATCTCCAGGTACGTGCTGCTGGACGTTATGTGACGGTGCTGCTGGATCCACACTCGTACGACGAAGCCATCAAGGACTCCGAGTGCCTGGACTTCACACGCTATGCACAGGTGCTCATGGAGAGGATCTTCAACCTGCGGCTCCCACATCACCAGCCGCATAAAGCAAAAGCCATGATGACAAAGTATGTCCTCAAAGTACTTTATACTAACTGAAAGCTTCTCCTGTATGTTTTCATTTTCATTTCATGTAAGCTCGTGTGGAACATTCTTCCCATTTTCAGAAATCTATTCTTAGAGCTACCTGTTTTGTTGTTGCTCAGTTGTTGCGTGGACACTATTTATTTTGTAGAACTGAAAGAAAGTGTTCGCCTGTCTAATCATCAGTAAATATTTCCGGTTCTCAGATTAGACATCAAGGACAGGAAGGGAAAACTACACACTCATTACAATCAGAAGTTTAGAAAGACTCGCACACTTTCCTCCTCAGGTTGCATCAGAGTTATGAGTGTGCAGTCTATGTGTTGTAGTCTGTCACCACTTGACCCAAAATTTTGCTGGATGTTAAATGATGTTTCTCAGGGACAGCAGATTGGGCAACTAAGTCAGATGATGAGCTTTAATAATATGTATTACTGAGTAATTACACTGTTCACAAAACCAAAAATCAGTGTGAAGGCCATCACTTAACCTCTTCTTCTTGTGTCCCCTCTGACCTTTTGTGTCCCCAGGCACTTCATGGGAATGAATTTGGATGCCCTCAACAGCACAGTGAGCAGACACCTGCAGGCCTTGCTGAAAGCTGAGATGCCTCAGAACCGGAAAGACTGGAAAGAGGAGGGACTGTTTGACTTCTCTTACAGTTTACTCTTTAAGTATGAAAGAGCTCCTTCCTCCCACACACACACACACACACACACACACACACACACACGCACACACAACTATGTCAAAAGAGGTATGTGTTCATGTATGTTAAAAGCCTTCAGCTAAACAGTTTACACACCAGTCAATCCTGAGGTCTTCTGTTTGTAAACATGGCAAGAAAAATGTAGGATGACGCTTTCAGAGCAGCCTTTCACACAAATGTTCAGTGTAATCTTTCCGGTTGAGCATGAGGCTCATTTTGGCAGAGCGGATGTGAATGCAATATGTCACTGTTTCTCAAGCTAAGAGGTATCACCAATGGGAAAAAAAAGCAGATAAGTTATGTGGAATCTGAAACATTATATGACAGTAATGTTTACTGTGCATGTTGACATTCACCATGACGAGAGGCTCCACGTTGCGCAGTTCAGTGGAAAATACCAGTAGAAAAGGCATCACATGTGTTTGATGTGTGCTTTCAAAGGCAAAGAGTGTGCGAGCTGGTTATATCTTTCCATCAAGACAGGGAGGGTTGCCATCCGTCATACAAAAAGTCCTGCACATTCCCACACCTTGTGTCTCTCCTTCTCTCTGCAGGGCGGGGTACCTGACGCTGTTTGGAGGAGAACAGAACAACAACAGCTCGGATCCGTCAAGTGTCTACGAGGAGTACAAGAAGTTTGATGGTCTCTTAACCAAAATGGCAAGGGGCACACTAAAGCCAGGTAAGGACAGAGAAAACACCTCCCAGCTAATACATAACTTCCCGTAACTTTTGAAATTTCTGATCAGCTTATCAGAAGCTGAACTCAAAGACGCTGCACTTGTCTGAAAGCATCATTCTCTGTCTAAACACACCAGTCAGTGATGAAGTCGCCTCAATCAAGCATAGATCATCAGCATTACAAACCATAAGTCAGAAAAGGTGATTCAATTGTCCTCACTGTTTACATTTGTCACTGTGCCTCAACTAATATGAGCTGACATCATTACATCATGGATTTGTTTTGTGGTTGCCATGGTGAGGTTCACTTACTCAGTTGCTTACATAGCGTCTCAAAGTGTGTTGTGCCTTTGAGGACTTTTACGATTCACCGTTCATCATCACCAACTTGTGCTGGTAGCTCACTTCACTATCACAAAATGCACCTGATTTCCCCAGGCCTTGTTTGCGTGTCATTGTTTGTAACTACATCTTTGTGGAAATCGGCCAATTACAATATTATTGCGCACCGCCTACGGACGTGCCTGCCACACCTGAAATATTGTTCCGCTCCCCTCTCGTAGGCACAATCATATCTGCTTACATATCAGGCATTTTATTCATCGACATTCACATTGAGCAAAACTATTTATGATTTGCCTGTGACTCACTCACTCACTTAGTGATGTTTGTCTGTGTGTGACAGAGGAGAAGAGGACAGCCCACAGTGTTCAACAGAGACTGTGGGAGCTTTTGGCTCCAGCCGGTCTGACTGAGGACTCGGGGTCGAGCCCTTGGCTTCATGGCTACAGGCGTCTCCTGCAGGAGGAGGGGGCCGATGAGGACACGCAGAGAAAGGCTATACTTATGCAACTGTGGGCCACGCAGGTGAGTTACACTTCAGAAGAAAGACATTCTGTATGTACAAAGCAAGAATTTCTGGTTATCACATCTAGAGATAAGGGAACTTGCCCGATGCTTCAGATGATTCTGATGCCACGATGTCTCTGTCCCACATGAATTCAAAGAGACCAAGATAAGGACATACAATAGCGATGCAGTACTCTTGTTTGCCACAAGAGTGCGCTGTACACCTCCGCTAGTACTTAGTCTGCGTCATGGTCTGTGTCTGTGGGCGAACCATGGAGTAGATTCAGGATAAGAAAATATAAAACTGTACAGTAATTGAGGGCAGTGTCAGTGGTGAGGCAACTTTTTATTGTTGTTGAACTTCAAATTGTTAGTCAAAATCCTTTAATCCTTGGTTTGATGTATGTTTAAAGGTTCGGTTGTGCAGCAGTTTGAACATCTACCTGCATCTCTTCCCATCTCAGAAAAATCAGTTGTTAATTTCACATTTACAAGACAAAAAGCAGGTTATTGGCTCTATTAGTTTGTCTTGAATGGGACTGGAGTTGGTCTTACTCATACAGACTTGGGTTTATTGCATCAAAGGCATTAATCAGAAGTTTACTTCAACATTTGCTTTACCCTGTAGGCTGCTTACTCATCCTTTTTTGCACTTGTCACTGGAGGTTCTTTCCATTTGATTACGAATTTTGAGTCATAACTTTTAGTTATCTCTTCGTCACATTTTCAATATCCTTAAAACTTATTGTCATGCAATATTGTAATCACAGTCAATATTGTTCTGTGTCTATATGAGGCCTTTGATACATCTGCATGTCTAAATCTGGTTAATGTCATGTGAGGCATCTTCTAATAGATACACAAGTTCTATCATCAGCAGTGTTTATGTTCAATAAAGTAATCATTCATTACACTTTGTAGTGTATTATGCAGTTGCTTAACAGGCAATTTCAAGGTAATTTATTCGCTATGTTATGGTTCCATAGTGTTCAGTATTTTATGTTTCTACTGGCAGACAGTACTGTGGTTGGCCATTAAATTAAATAGCTTCAATGTCCTGCCCTTGGATTCAGGCAGATGGCAGGGGACCTCAGGTTTCCACTGGCTTTCCTTTTTAAGTAAACCATTATCACGCTGTGCTTTGCCAGAAGTGAGACTATCCAGAGCATGGCTCTCCTCACCCAAACACATGAAAGGAATCCGTTCTTTTTAATCTCGCCAGCACCTAACATTCATTAGGCTTTTTGATTTAATTGAACTGAACTTTAATTAGAATTTGTGCTTCGTTGCAACTCCAACAAAAGATAGACACGAATAGTATGGATGTAATGTGATGTTCTTATTTGCTGTTACCAGGTAACCACCTGTGCTGTCACTATGCAATGGCGGAGTGTGAGAGCCAACCTTATCATTGCGCTTATGTGAGTCTTTGTTTGTTTCCAGGGTAATGTTGGTCCTGCGACATTTTGGCTGTTGGGCTACTTGTTGACAAACCCTGAAGCTCTGATGGCAGTGAAGAGGGAGTTCAGCCAGATCTCACAGATGGAGACCTCAGAGACTCCTCTCACGGACAGACTTATGAACACCCCTGTGTTTGGTGAGGGCTTGATCCCAGCTTGTGTAAACAGAGGAACATTTATTGGTTGTTTGTATTGTTGGCAAAATGAAACCTGGAATAACAGACAGTGTTATTATTATTATTCAGTATGTAAATGCATAAAATCACAAATTAGTGCAAGAGGCCTTGAAGAGTGAGAGCTGGGCCAATCAAAAGCATCAAGATTTTACAAAATAAATCAAAAGATTAGCTATTGATGAATCCAAATTAGACCCATTGTGCATTGTGCTATTTGATTCATATCAAATATTTGTGAACAAAAATATTTCTGCTCGTTTACAGTTAATACATTGTTTCTCCCTCACAGGTAGTGCTTTGGAAGAGGCACTGAGACTCACTGCTGCCCCCTTCATCACCAGAGAGGTGGTGAAGGAAAAGACCCTCCACATGGCTGATGGCCAAGAGTACCTGCTAAGAAAAGGAGACAGGATGTGTTTGTTCCCCTTCATCAGCCCTCAAATGGACCCTGAGATTTACCACGAGCCACAGGTTTGTTGTAGCGCCTTGTTAAAGTAATAGCCATCGCGTTTCCAACCTCTCCACTCCATCAAAACCTTCCTGTGCTGCCAGCAGGAATAGTAGTAATTGTCTTAGGGACTAGTTGGAGGCAGACTTAAGTGCAATTAGCTTGTGTGGTTGTTTATATAAGGTGGAATCAACGCCTACAAATCTGACCCTGTATTACCCAGTGAGAGGTCAAACCCAGAGCTGCCGACAACTGAGGGATTAGCCATGTAGGAGAACAGAAACACAGCTAATAGGCGTGGGAAGGACATTGCAAGTCTGCTTTAAATGAAATCTGTCCACCAGAAATTAGACAAACAAACAGATGTAATGTGTCATCTCTCATTGCTTGCATCTAATGTCTGCTTCCAAAAAAAAAAAATGTGTTTCCTTTCCAGAAGTACAAGTACAATCGCTTCCTGAATGAGGATGGATCAGTGAAGAAGCATTTCTATAAAGGAGGGAGGCGGCTGAAATATTACACCATGCCGTGGGGCGCAGGGACCAATGGCTGTGTGGGAAAGCAGTTTGCCATCAATACCATCAGACAGTGAGTGTCCTAGAGTTAGTGCATCATGTAACTTTACTTTTGGTTAAGATCTCAAAATGTTCCACGGTGGCGGAGTTTTGTATGTTTTGCTGTTCTAATTTTGGGTTTCATCTGTGTTTACTCTTCAGGTTTGTTTACATGGTGTTGACTAACTACGATTTGGAGCTGTGTGACCCAAATGCTCAGATGCCGGAGGTAAATGCCAGTCGTTATGGATTTGGGATGCTACAACCAGAGGGGGACTTGCTTGTCCGATATAAATTGAGGAATACACACTAGGTCTTTAAAGACAAACAAAACACACATCTTTTATGTACATTTCAACACATGCACATTGTTGTTAATATTCCCTTTGTACTTTTATATTCTATATTTATATCAAACAGTATGTAATTATTTTTGTTATTTATCAATAAATGTAAATAAGACTGTGTATAATCTTGTGTTGTCACATTTTTTGAGTGTATTTTGGTTCAATGATTGGTCCATTAAAGCCACATGTTTGCTTAGCACTGTACATTATTATTCTGTAAGGAAAACTGAAATAACAGAACATTGAATACTTTTTCTTTTTTTCTTTTTTCTGAGCTATAAAAAGTAAGCACTCAAGCACGGTTCTGTATGTTAAATACAGAGAGTGAGCATAATGAGGGGACTGCCTGTACTGTAAACAGAGCCGGCCACACATCTGTCACACTGACACACGCCTGCTGTTTGCAGAGTGAAGCTGAATGGAAAGTTTAGATTTATCTGTCGTTTGGAAAGCAGCTCATCACTTACCAGCAGGAGCAGATTCACCATAGACCACAGATTGTAAGGTATTGTGCAGGTTTTTTGATGGAACAACACAACTAATTTCTACTCAAATTTTTAGCATTTCTGTCCATTCAAATCATGTTTAAGCCATGAATGGTGTTCTGATTAAAAGAGACATATCAAAGTTGTGGCACAGTCATGGACAGAGTTAGGCCTCAGTGAATTTGGCTTTGGTTTAATTGAGTCTCTTAAACGTTGAGTCCTGTGGTGTGGATTAATGAACCTGAGTGTGTAATGGAACTAAGGTTGTCTCTGCCAAGTCTGAATTATAGGCTGACTCTTACACAGACTTCCTTAAGATCAGATATTGTGTTTCACTAAAACTATTTCCTAGTTTGGTATTCACAGGCTGCCATCCAGGGCAGTGGGTTGACTATGTAGTGCATCTTCATACTTTCTTTAATCCCCCTTTCCTCTTGAGACATATGGTGTGTTTAGATAGATAGATAGATAGATAGATAGATAGATAGATAGATAGATAGATAGATAGATAGATAGATAGATAGATAGATAGATAGATAGATAGATAGATAGATAGATACTTTATTTATCCCCTGGGGGAAATTCATGACTTAGTGGCTTTACTTCAAATTTGATCTATAGTTATACTCCTAACACTGATGCATAGTAAGCCTTTAGTAACTATGTAAACACGATTGTAGTTCGATGAGTTCTGGCCAAGGATGTGAACTCCTCATTGTTCACATACCAATGCTGCACCGAGCAGAAATCCAGTGTGGACGAACTGAGCTGTGGCTCGCTGGCTCTGTGAGGGTTAAACTCACACAGGCTGCGCCGCTGGAGGAGCCTCGTTGAAATCAGCCCCTGCAGGATCCCGTTCACAGTCACAGGCGCCGGCCAGCACGCACACTCACACTGAGAGCAGGTGGAGGAGAGGCAATCGACACTATTCCCGGCTGCTCTCCAGAGTTTACTTGTTGAATCGCCCCCAGGAGGAGGGGTGGACAGGGCAGACTGGAGATGGGGATATTTGTGTAAAACAGTTCTATTTTCCCCCAACATTTCGGTAGGTAGCTCAGGATGCCTCCATCAGCTCCCCGCAGAGCACTGGAGACCTGGAGGGACCTAACAAGTTTAAACGTGTTCACTCTCTTGAAATGTTGCGGAGGACCGTCCATGAGGTGAATCGGGATTCACGGGAGTTGCGTATGTATCATATTTCTTTATTCTTTGAATCTATTTTTAGCTTCATTTTTATAAGCAACATGGCTTTGTAGCCTTCTTGGTTTCACTTGTTATTGTCCTGTCAGTATTTGGCGTATCTGGACACCATCGCACTATTTACTACTGTCAAGTGATGTAGTTATATTTAAATACACATTCCCAAAATACACTTGTGTTGCATGACTCACTCATGCGCAAAATAATGTAGTTATTATGGCATATTTGCTTCAGCTAAAATTAACTTTATACATTGTTGTAATTGTTCCCCTTTTGAAAATAAATTGTGACCATGTAAACGTGGACAAATAACACCATGAAGTTGTGAGGCTGCTCTACAGACTGCTCTCAGGCGGTGGTGACATAATATGTTGTGGGCTCTTAATCAAAGTTGATAATCGGTGTTAGTATTAGTCCAGATTAATATCCCTCTGAAGAACAGTTCCGACACACATTCGCCTTTGCACCGGGATCGATCGCTGTCCCACGCGAGAAACGAGACATTTCAGCACCGGAGTCCGCGGACAGCGACAGACACCGGTGGGTCTGTGGAGTGACAGACAGGCGCTTCAGCACCGGGACAGCGCTCACAAGTGGAGTCCAGTTTATCATTGGCCAGGCTCTCTCACCCTTGTCAGCAAGAAAAGCGGCTGTGCGTCTTAAAGCTGATTAAAATATCTATTTGCTTCTCTGATGAGTGGATAAACCACCTGACATTGCTGCTGTAGGACACCGGCCTCGGCTGCTCCAACAACGTCTAAATAATTTCTCTTTTCTTTTTGTTCCAGACACAGGAAAGGTGGAGGGACCCTGATGCGGTCTTCGACAGGACCATGTCTTCTTAATCTGCCACGCTCTTCCAGTCTTTCCAAGTGACCGAGTGACTTGAGTGAATATGATCAAAACGGGCTCCCGGCCGGCCACCACGCTGCCACCGGATACGATGGACATCATCCGTAGCAAGACCCACTCCCGTCGAGTGAGACTCAACGTCGGGGGCCTTCTCCACGAAGTCCTGTGGAGGACACTGGACAGGCTGCCCCGCACAAGACTGGGGAAACTGAGAGACTGCAACACCCACGACTCTATCATGGAGATATGCGATGACTACAGCTTGGATAACAACGAGTACTTTTTCGACAGACACCCCGGCGCGTTCACTTCCATCCTGAACTTCTACCGCACCGGAAAGTTGCACATGATGGAGGAGATGTGCGCCCTGTCTTTCAGTCAAGAGCTGGACTTCTGGGGCATCGATGAGATCTACCTGGAGTCCTGCTGCCAGGCCAGGTATCACCAGAAAAAGGAGCAGATGAATGAGGAGCTGAAAAGAGAGGCCGAGAACATGAGGGAGAGGGAAGGAGAGGTGTTTACAACCACATGCTGCTCCGAAAAGAGGAAGAAACTCTGGGACCTCCTGGAGAAGCCAAGCTCATCATTTGCTGCCAAGGTAATGTCAACCTCAGCATTTCACCACTGCCACACTGCCTGGGCAGATCAAGTGAAAGCAGTAGGTAATCTGAGAGGAGGCAGCACTGGCATACAGCCAACAGGCCTGTATTACCCAAGTTTTAAATAATGATTCCTCTATCTAGACGTGCAAAGAAGGTTGCTGAGTATGAGGTTCTAATGAATGCGGTTTAAATTTAGAAAATAATTAGAGATGAAAACAAAAAAGAACAACAACAAAAAAAAAGACAGCATGAGAAATTCAGTTTAACACCCAGAGGCTGGCATACATCTTTCTTTGAGACCGGCTTGATCTGATGTCTGACTTTCTTTGTACCTGAACCAGTGCTTTTAATCTGTCACTTCAGCAGCTGGAGTACAGGGGGTGGGGTGGGGGGGACAGATAGATAGAGAGATGTTGTTGTACCCAGAGGTGAATGTCAAAGCTGTCTGCAAAGTTTTGCTTATTCATCAGTGTGTACTGAAAAGTGTAAGTTTGGAAATTAATTTTGTTACTCCACTTGAGTCAATAATCTCAACTAGGTGCGCCTCCCTGAGACAAAAAGATTTCAGTGCTGCATTTCTGGGGAGTCAGAACCTTTTTTGTTGTTGTTGTTGTTGTTGTTATTGTTTTTTAGATGAATACATGACAGCCTTCATTGTCTCCCTTTATTGATTTCAGTCAGATACTTGTTCCCATAACAGCATTGTCTGCATGTAAGTCTTCTGGGGTAATTATTGGATGTTTGTTTTTCATTGACAACACCACAGATGAATACATGGATGTAGTTAAGGAGTTTAATACATGTCAGGATTGCGAGAAACCTTCCTGCACAATAGGTATATTTTTAGACTGTCTAATACCCACCACCACCCCGCACACCTTTTCAACAGTCACCCCCCCATCTTGGCTTCATTAGCCACCCCTGCCTCATTTCCAGTGCAGTATTCAATCATCCAGCTCATTAAAAGGCTCATAGCTCACACTCCAGGAACCAGACTACTGCACTTTGCTGGATCAATGGATGTAGTCATGTTAACAGCATTCTTAAGTGAGCTAACATTACAAAAGATGTGACTGGGTCAATATTCAATTACAATGTTAAATAACTACCCAACTGCATTTTACCAACACAACAACTGTTTGGGGAGTCTGCACATTAAGAGACATTGACCTTTCAGTCACTCTACATTTACCAGGGAGAGTGAAAAAGAAAAGTTTAATAAATTATGTCGAGGTATGATTTTTTTTTTTTTCAGATGTGTCATGGTTGTATCACAATTCAAAATGTCTGAAGATGTCACATTTCTGTGAACAGATGACTTCTTGCTAATTATTCCAGAAACAAAAGGTACCATGGTCAATTCACTGTTCAAAGAAATGTCAAACACCTCCCTGGGTTCCTTCATAATTTATTAAATTCATCAATTCAAGGTACCTTACTTTGAATTACTGAAGCTCTTAATTATTTTTCTTAAATATTCAATCACACTGGCTTAAAGACTTGCTCCATTTCATCTCAGCACCACTGGGTTTTCTATTTAGCTTTTTGAAACCCTTAACCACAGACAATTCTTGCATCATCTAATGCTAAATTTAGATCTAAATCTAGATCTAAATCATCTAACTTTGGTAGTCACGTTGACTGGCAGACCTTCTGGCAGCAGAGGAACCAAATTAGATTAACAAGAAAGCAAAGGTTGGCTTTTACCCATTCTTAATATCAAACAGTATAAAGCGGCTTCCACCTATCTCCAGGAAAATTACTGTAGTTGACACTATTAATATTCATTTTATGTCTGTTTAGCAACAATTTTGAAGATCCTGATACATCTTGTAAACCAGCACCGGAGCTTTCCTTCATCTGTCTCCTTAAATGAGCCGTAAATATATGTTCACTGATACAGTTCTTCTCCGACTTTACGAGGTACACCTAGCTAAAATGTAATCGTATAAGGTGCCCTGCAATAATTACTATCCTCACAGAACTTACCAAATTCAGGTTTTGTTGAGGTTGTGTTGAGAGGTATTGATTCAACTCCCTGGTCATTTTGGAGGCTGTAATTTGAGGTGGCTTTATGCTAATCAGAAAATAACATCAGCCAATCCCCTTTTAAAATAATAACAAAGTGATTTAACAAAAACAACTGCTATCTACACTCTGAACTACCAAAGACCAATTTTAATATTGTTCATTATAGTTTTTTATCTGATAAGCAGTCAATGGTGTTAAATTAACCTCCTTTAAAATTATAAAGAGGTTGCTCATGGGTATGTAATGTATGTCTTCTGTTATTGCCAGTGTATATCAATAACATCATTTTTCATTACAGGCTCATTTTTATGCAGATGACAGTATATTGTTTACACCAGAAATTAGCAGACAACAACATGCTCTTGTTGTTCTTCATTCATTTTTCACAAATCCTTTGTTTTAAATTTGAATGAGACTAAATGTGTTGTGATTGCACAAACACATACAGCTGTTATACTTTTTCTTGCTATCCCAATAAATAACAGTGAGGAAATTTAACTTATTTAAAACTTATAAAAACTTGAGTGTGGCCAGGCAGAAGTCTTCTCTTTTAAAACCAGCTGAGAGATTAGTTCAGAGTTTAACATTTAAAAGTTTTTTTTTCTTTAAAAATAAGTAAATCATTATACAATTGACTGGTATATATTTGATTCAATGAAAATAGGTTGTACTCTTATAATGCTCAATTATACCCTAAAATGACTTTATACAGAGTCAGAATCAATGTTCATGAATGTGAGAGACATTACAGTGATGAAGATTGGCCTGTTTATCAGGAAGGGAAACGTACATTTTTGCCTATTGGTTTTTTCTCTGAAAACATTCACAATAACCCCTAACTATTTAATTGCTTTTAAAAGCAATTGAACAACAGATATGAGGCCTACCTATGTAAATACTGGACATAGAAAAACCACTTTGCAGTATTATGCAACTTATGGATGGAACTAATTACACAGGCTTTGAAAGAAGATTATTATATGATATTATATTAGTGCTAACTTATTTGATAATCCTTCTGATTGTTCCTGGATGATAACACTGTAATCACTGTTTCATTCATCTTCATCTTCCATTCTCAGGTTTCCTAAAAAAAAAAAAACAGAATAGCTTTTAGCAAGACGACCTGAGCAAATCCATTTTTGAATCTGAATATTTACTTAGCTCTGCTGTTGTTCACTGAGCTCACAGGACTATGAATTATTAAATAAAGGTCAGGACCAAAGGCATGACCAAGTATGAAAAGCTCCCTTATCTAACAATATTTACATTTCTAAATCATAATAAGCTCATTATGTGGTCCATAGCACAATCATTAATGAACAATCAGCTCTCTTTTGCGTTATTTTTGCAATACTTTGTGAATTTATTACATGTCATTTTCGAAAACATCTTAACAATCACCATTTCCACTTTATGAAGTGCCCCTAGATGCTTTACATTCATTACTGTACGTTTTAGCATTAGTGTCTTTCCTCCACTGTGGTTGTCATTTAACATGAATGATGATTTTTTTCCAACAGGAAAATAGCACAATTTATGACCTTCTCTCATGGTCATTGTAGCATGGAGGCTCTTGTTCCAACCTAACACACAATAGCTGTAACAGGCTGCACAGTGTGTACAGAAAAGGGGCCCATGAATGTTGGAATGAAAGACAGTGGAGTTAATTGGGCGGTTGTTTGACAAATAGGGTCGTTTATAAACGGTTTACTTCCCCATATGAGCCAGAGAAAACTAAAAATGTCAAATTGAGGTTAAATGGCAGCCGTTAAATGCAGTCTTGTTTCTGGAGCTTAATTGAAGAGTTGCATCTGTGAAATGGCTTGTTCCCAAACACATATTCTGCCTCATTTATTTTTCAGTGCTGATGAAATTTTAATTGCACATTAATAACGCTTGACTTAATGCCGGAGAGAGAAGGTGCGATCCAGAATATCTATAGCTCCAGACGTCACCTCACCGTGGACCTTCTGGAGTTATAACCTGCCCAAAAATACACAAAGGCACGAGCGCTCTCTCTCGGAAAAGCCATTTTTCATGTCAATGCAGCAGTGAAGGACACCATGTGTGCAGCTCTTCGATAGTCTGTTTTTCTGCTTGAGATGTAACTGAATAGTTTTAGATACACTTGAGTTTGTATTTGCACTATGAGTCTGGCAACTAAATAGTTTGGCATAATAATATGGACTCCTGGAAACACAGGAAAAGACTTGCAGGTAATAATTTCATCAATAAAAGATAAGTTCTTGTTGATATGGAACAGTGTGTGCTGAATGCCTCTGTTGGTATTTTTACTGTAGTGTGGCCCAGTAGGAGGAAATGGAAAGTGGGTTGTGAATGAAACCAGCCCATGTAATGCAGCATGTCACAGCATGCCTCTGTTGCTCAGTTCTCCCCAAGGTGCGGTTCAGTCTCGGAGGGATCATGGTCGCGTAATAAATCACACTCCCAGGGGTGTGGCATTGGCACGATCATTGTTGTAAACTCCGAAACTCCATTTAAATGAAAACCATTTTTTTGCAGTGAGTTTGCAATGAGCAATTGTGTCTTAGATAAACAGATTAGGTTGTTCCACGTAGGTGAGTTTAGCCTGACATTCTTAGCTGGAAAAAGGCGATGTCACTCACTTCTAATGAAATAATTAACATCTAATCAAACATGTTGAACTTTGACTGTTACTGATTTGGTCATGAATACTTAAGTTCCTAGATAGATAAGTAATATTTTAATATATGATTCCAGGTGTTTTAAACATGCATGTGCTCTAGTTTCAATGAAAGTCGACTTCACTAAAGTGCTGCAGTATAATGTGTCAACTCTCATAGTTTTAGGTCGTGTTTTAAGAGATGAATGTAACAAATACACCTATAGTTTACCTTACATACCTCTGATAGTCAAGGTATCCAGAATCTAGATTCAATTAGCATTTTTTTGTTGAATCAGTATGAATTTGTTAGACTTAAATGAATAATAGAATATATATTTTATTTAGTTTCTTATCTTTCGTTTCAACATTGCAGGGATTAAACATAGACAATTGCACACACTACCACACACAAAAAAATTTGGATTGGGTATAAAATTCCTGTTGAAAAGTCAACTACAAAGTTTATGAATATACAGTAGATATTCATTTTTTTGTGACTTAACAGTAAGTCGATTGTTAAGTTCATGTTAAGTTTCACAGCATCTAAAAAATAATGTTGACTCATAAGGCTTTCATGTAATAGACTTTTCTTGACACTTCAACACTCTGGGATGCGAATTCCTGTCTCTCCTAAAAGCCCTCCAGTGCTTTCTCTACCCACTGAAGCTTTGGTCTAGAACAGGATACTGAGCTATAAAAACTGACACTTAGTTCTTTTGCCTTGGCAGAGGCTGTTTGAACCAATTGCACGGAAACTTCTCTCAGTGAGCCAGAGACAGCCATCACGAGAGGCAGTTAACTGCACTTCTTACCACACATTAGATATGCCCGATTGACTTCACTGTAAGCACTTTGCTTTGTTGTTTGATAAGTCTGAGATCACTGTGTGCCCCGGCTGTAGCTCTGTGTGGAGCGATCCACTGTGTTCTGTTACCGTGCTACACGTTCACCCCACATGGCCTGGGAGACTACTTTTTGTAAGAATGGGAGGAAATCGATGGCAAAGACATTAAGATGTAAGGCAAGCAGGGCTGAGTGAGGACTCACTCTGATCAGCCATTAGAGTGGGACTAAGACGTGTGACTTCCCACGGACCGCTGCCTGCTGATAGCCCTGCATGAGGGAGTGCAGTCTCTCATGCTAACCCCCAGCAGTGTGTCACAGGGGGAGCAGTGGGACCAGAGGAGATATGGCAGCACAGTCACTATGATTTTCTGGTCTCTGTTGTTATTTTCAGCTGTGGCTCAGAGTAATAGAGCATGTCTCTGTCTCCCCTCCCCTCCCTACCTTTCTCTTACTGCCTTTGTTTGTGTGTATGCATGCTCTTAACAGTGCCTGGGACTGTCCAACAGTGTATTTTATGAGTTGTTTTCAAGGGGTTGTTGCTGGGTGACAGCAACTCTTCCATTGTGCTTAGGTGAGCTCTGAGTAGCCACAAATCAATGGTGCACACACTTTCCTAGCTGCCAGACTGATTGCGGTCCCATGTATCGCCAAGTGAGCTTACACAGAGTCACATGGACTGTTCAGCAGATTGACAGAGGGAACCAGAGTCTCTCTCTTTCCCCTCCTTGTTATTTTATCATCTCATCTGCCTGTATCCGTTGCCCTCTACTCCATCCTCTCATTATTCTTATACAAGTAGCCTAATCAGCACGTAAGCACTCATTATTGTATGAATTCTAATTAAAGATAGAAAGATTCTATAAACATATTTGTTTTATTCATCTAGTTCTAGATAATGGCTATCCTCATATAATATAGCACCCCTTGAAAATTCCTTTTTCTAGCTTTTTATAGTCAGCTCTCAGACCGACTGCATTCAGACTGCTAAGTGGACCCAAAAGTAATATTCAAGTGGACGTTTTCAGAAAAAAGCAGTAGTTTGACAATTTATAACTTTTATAACTCCACAAAAATCATCCATATTCTTTAGGCATACAGAACATATTCTTTTTTTTTCACTTTTCAGTCTGTGGACACTTCAGATACAGCCACAGATATAAAGGTTGCCACACTGAACAGCTTTGGCTGAAACAGCAAAGTGCTGTTCCTGTTTTGTTTTCCTCTTAGCTCATGGTATCTGTCTTTACCTCCATGTTTCACCTTTTTTTTCTGCCGTACTTGAAAGAAATTGCCATTGTCCAAAGGCAACCACACGGACTCTGATGAAGCCCTCCTCTAAACTGTGAGAGACATTAGCATTATTGATTTAAAATATGCCTTTGATGCTCTTTGATCAGAGTGCAGAAGCATGTGAATGGAAATTCACCTTAGGAAGTAGCACGTCCCACCAGAGTGGCTGCTAATCGATAGAGGAAAATCTGCCCATCTGTGAACTGCAGACGTGAGGATTAAATTGTTTGTGTAGAGGTCAGAGTGTGTTCCATATGCATCTTACTGGCTAAGCCTTAATGATTTCTCGGAGACTTCAAAGACTCGTGTTGCAATTAGAGGGTCCACGTTGCATTGGAGCTGCAGTTTCCTGTACATTTGTGCTGGACCTTCATACTTCATGCTTCGTTAAGCTCCTACTGAAAACGATATTACTGCTCTCTGTACTGAGGTTTTAAAGGAATGCACTGATGGATAGGAGCTGAAGTTTTACCCAAGCATGTCTCTTACATTTCCTCCAAAATTACCAATAAAGACTGTTTGAAAGAGCAGGATTTAGTTCCCGTGGTCTATAAATGACTTCCTTCATTGATGGAGGGGCTGTGTTACCTGCATAGACAGACTACACAGTTTGCCTGCCAGCTACTGATCTATTTTACACACATATGTTTTTGCCCACAGCTTCACTGTTGTGGTTCACTGTCACTGCTCGAGCAGCTGTTTTCAGTTACGAAGCTCTGATAAACGCACAGTACTCCAGCAGCTCAGCACCGACTGCCAGATAAACAACATTAAGAGACTAGCGGGTGAACAAAGTGGAGCATTTAGCAGCTAAAGAGCCAGATATTTCCCTCAGTACTTGGTGGAGGAGAGTGAATATTTACTTCCGTTCATCGGGTTCAACAGAAACTCGACTCCAAACAAATGCTAATGTTTCTCTGTATCTGCTGGAAGTGTAAACAGGCAACTTTACTGACAAGCTCATATCAACTTAGTCCGATATTTTCCACTGCCCTCAGGTGGACAAAAAAATCAATGAATGCAGGTTTAAGGTTTTGCTTGGAAACACATTCATGTAAGAAGAACTCAGGGATTTCGGACTAATGGATTTAGTCTCAGACTGTGATCCACAAAGCGTTTGCACAGATAACATGATCTGACTGTGCATTTGCCAAATACTGTGATTTAAGCAGGTGGAAATAACAAATCACAAATAATCAGTATATCGATCCATTGTAGCAGAGTAAAGATGTCTCCTTTCTACTATTTCCAGTTTGGAGCAAATGGCTTTGGGATGAGGCAACTGTAGCCCTCTGAATCCTCCATTGCCCTGCAGTTTCCATGGAGAGAGGTGATCTGGTACGCTACATTACCTTATCGCACCAGCCAGCTGGGGCAATACGGCATATTACACATGCGCACATAGACACACAGAGATTCCCACGGCACAGTATCTCTGTTTGACAGATCTACAAAAGCCCGTGCTTTATTTTTCGTACAAAACCTTATCTGATTTTCCTTATATTCCTCACACATTTCTGGAACTGGGTTTTGTGCCTGTAGAGGACATTGACATTTAAAAAGGTCAGAGGTCAATCGCAAAGGGACAGAGACATGACTACTTTGCTGCAGAACTTCATTCATTATTCAGACAGGCCTGTCAGAGAGCGGAGAGAACATCACTCACACGATGTGGAGTGGTGTGGGGCCGAGTGGTCGCCCGCAGACAAAAGCAGAAGTTTCCAGAGAGTTAGACATTACAACCCAAAGCCATTGTGCACTAAAACTGCTTCTTAATCCACAGTTGCACACCACCCCAAGGTTTTCACCGCTCACTCTGCAGGCTGAGACTGAAAAGGTCATTTTCCAGCCACCCGTGCAGGAATGGCAGGCATGACTGAATAATGCAATGAAATTCTGTAGTCAGTCCAATACATTCTCTGACAGCAGATATATTTTTTTCTGCGGAGCCTCAATCTGTGTAATCCATCTCTGAGCTTTCACAGATTCGTCTTCACGTGACACTGCTCTCCGCCGTTGCTCCCTCGACTTCTTGCCCAAACTCAAGTGCTATACAACGTGCCTTACCCTGCTTGTCATCAATCGGTGACTGCACAACAAAAAGATGGCTCGTGCATTTTTAACCAGCTGCTTTCGTCAAAGCGCGCCTCATCCGGGCGCACTTAGCCGTCAAGCGAATGGTAAAGAAACACTATGTAATGACACTGTAACTGAGGAAGTTCTGAGCTTTGGCCTTTTGTTTGACTTCAGTTCAAAAGGCTCAGCTGATTTCACTAGATGTTATACTTGCATCTACTTCTAGTGTTTGCTCCTTAACCATGATATGGAGTTGAAATGATGTTGTTTTTACATCAATACAGACAAAGTGTTTATTCAACTACACACCCAGCAGTGTGAGGCAGCCTGTAGAGATTCAAACCACAATAAACACAAAGTTCCCAACGTTTCCCTTCGTTTAAAATTGCAGTCACGCTATTTGAAGTCCCTCGTCTCCATGAAGGCAGGTGTAAATCCACGTGTGTGCTGCTGCTCACAGCGGCTGCCAGACTGAGGAACAGTAATTACTTGAATTTGATACAGAACCCAACACCTGAAAGCTCCACGGACAAACAGTCAACAACAGGGCTCAATTAACACCGGATCACCTCCAGTCTCTCACTGTGGAGCATCACGTCTGCCATGCTAGACAGGCCGAATTGAACAAAGCTTCGGGTTACAGTTGCACTGAGCATATCACCTGACGATACAGTAAACAAAACAGACATTTTATTTTCCAGTGAGGTTATCTACCTGTGACAAATGCAGCTTCTAAATGAGCTGATATACACGAGAAGAGCGAAGCTGATGCTGCACACATTATGTTATGGAGGTAAAACGTCAGCAGGAATAGAGGCAGATGGGTGTGAGAGATGTGCATTGTTCCCCAGACGTGTCTCATTCAGTAGCTTCTGCTCTTTAGCAAACAGAGTGCGAACGCAAACGCAAACACAGGGGCTATGTTTAAAAACCGCCGTCTGCGCTTCTCATTTTATGCCTCACATTCAGAGTGAGATGTGTGCAATCATGTATGGAGAGGAAAGCTTTAGATCCACTCCTGTGGTTGGTGTACATGTGGAAGTATACCTCACAAATGATCCGCTGCAGCATGAGGGAGTAGAGTTCATCAGGGCTCCACACTTGACATTGTAATGCTTGGTTTCTGAGGCAACTCCCATTGTGGTTTACAGAGATAATGCAGCCCTTGAGATGAGGGTGGTTTGAGTGGGAGTGAGGTAAGAGGTTTTTCCTGTGTCTCCACCTATAATGATCACAGATGAGTCCAGCATAGGGGGATGAGAGCCCGCCTTCACTTTGTTGCAAATCTTCTCACCTCTCTCTGCTCACCTGTGTGGACCCAAGAAGACCCACTGCTGCATTGTCTCTGTGTGTCTGTGTGAGCTTGCCTACCAAGAGAGAAACAGTCATGGGGAGTTCAGTTCAATTTGTAGATCAATGTCTCCGCCTACTCTATTCATTTCTTATAGAACAGAATAACTCATTCAAACCAGGGTATCAATATGAACAGGGAGCATGGAAAGACATGAAGAGTATGGTTTTTATTTTCTTTACTATTTCATGATTTTTTTTTTAATGAAAAACAAGAAAACAAAATTTACAGAGGAAACTGTGGCACAGGTATTTTCAAAACCTACCATCCCAAGATGAGTTTTGTAATGGTGTTTGCACAAAGAGATTTAGAAGGACAAAGCAGAAGAGGAAAGGTTGTTAATATTATACAGGGTGTTGCTCATCCTAATGAGGCACAGCCTGCGAGGAGTGATGAAGCCACCTTAGTGTGACATCCAGCACAACCCCACCAGATCATCTACCTTAGCTCGGTGATGGCATTCCTCTCCCAAGGGGCCTCTATAAATAAATACTTCGTCACACACATGTATACACACACACACACACACACAGACACACACACACACACACACACACACACACACACACACATTCATGCACCAATTTCCAGTCTCTGGCTTCCTTTCAAACACATTTTCTTTTTTAGCCTGTTATTGTCCCACTCATTCTCCCCACGAAGCAACACACACACACACACACACACACACACACACACACACACAAATCACAAACACATATCCTTAAATAGACACATTGATGTTGTAATTTAGGTGATTGTTTGTGACGGCCTGGAACCTTTTCATTGGACTACATCAAACTGTTTGGCAGTCATCTAATTTCCCCAACAACAGACTGTCAGATTCACAAGTATGTTTCTTTTCTAAAGCAGCAGAAGGTATGGCAGAGGTGCCTTTCATAGAGTGGGAGAGAGAAAAAGGGAGTGTGAGGGAGGGAGTGAGATAGACTGGCACTTAAGTGATTGGTGTGATAGCAGAGGGTCGCTGGAGACAGAGAGTGGTCAGAAAGTGGTTTTACTCAGTGCTATCACATAAGTTAGTGTTTTTAAAGTCGAGCACAGAAATGCAATATCTTTGTTTTTCATTTTTATTTGAATTTTCAGATGTAAATAAATATGTCTACATTTTGGAAAATATACTTTTTTTCCCAAGTTAGATGAGAAAAGATACCGCACTGATATCTGTAAGCTAAATACGAAGCTACAGCTAACTGCTGGTTAGCATAGCTTAGCGTAAAGACTGGAAACAGAGGGAAACAGCTAGCCTGGCTCTGTTTAACAAAATCCATCCGCCAACATTTCTAAAACTCACTAACACATTATATCTCGCAGGTTGCAGTTTTTCAGGGGGTGCTGTGGGGTACTATTTCTTGCCTGGGTATAGGGACTTCCTCAAGGCTATGCTGGCCTCTTGGCAAGTTTACAGTGACAACAAGATGAAAAAATTAGATAAATGAGACACAATAGGTTGATTTTTTTTTAACATTTAGACACAGCCAGGCTAGCTGTTTCTGTCTGTTTCTGTGCTAAGCTAAGTTAACTGGCTGCTGAATCCAGCTTTATATTGAATGGGCACAAAT
This sequence comes from Seriola lalandi dorsalis, assembly GCF_002814215.2. Classification (NCBI taxonomy): domain Eukaryota; kingdom Metazoa; phylum Chordata; class Actinopteri; order Carangiformes; family Carangidae; genus Seriola; species Seriola lalandi. Next base: position 111,153 of record NW_019525075.1, read on the forward strand.
GTGAGTGGTATTGAACCTCTGTTTTGACTTTGGGCAAGAATGCACATAAGCATATTTTCTTAAAGTTGAATTTATTCTTCCGTATCCTGTGTGCACAAAAGTGCAGGAGCTTGTTTGTTCTTGTTGTCTAATGGCCGTTGTAATTGGTGCCTAATGCATTTTGCTCTTGATGGCAGAGAACAAATAGGCCTCTCAACAATCTCAGAAACTCAGAAACAATTTTCCACAGCTCAAGTACCAATGAGTAGACGGTAAGAGGAGGTTACAGACCAACAGAGGCATTACTGATGTGCACTCAGCATCTACAAACTTCACTGCAGCTAAAAGTAAGTATTAAACAAGAGCAAAATGCATATGTGCATCCATGTCCAAAAAATATTTTTCTAAATCCTAAAGATTCCTACTTAAAATGAAATTACACAGGCAGATTACAACACTTGTATTCATGATATGCTGTGCTGCATATGTGCTGTGCTGTGCAACTGTATTTACAGTTGTATTACAGTATGTGGGTGTGTGTATTTATCAGGCTTCTCTGAGTAAGTGCAAGTGAGAGAGAGAGACAGAGATATAATGTGGAAAAGAGAAGCTTTTCTGGGTCAACACAGCAAAGAATCGCAGCTTCTATTTAAAACTGAATATAAGGACGTACTTTCCTTTTCGTTTCAAAATGTTTCTGTTGTAGAAGTGTTATTAAGCTAGTCTGAGTTCTGCTAGGTTGGACAGTTTAAGTTGTCATCCAGGGATGCAAATGGGAAAACAGATGCACTGTCAGGCCCGTCAGTCACTCATGCATTGATGTAGACACAGTTAAGTGAGAGGAGCAAAAGTCAGTTTAAAATATGTAGGAAGCAAAGTGAGCATCTTGCGATAGAGGATTAAAGGCCTGGCAGTATTTGTATGCTAATATTGATGGTAATTATGTCGGACTCCTGTGGTGTGCTGACCGAGGAGGAACTAATGTTCATTTGTTGTAATTAAACTCAGCAGAAGTGCTTTCGGTAGCAAAGTACTGTCAATGAGCTATACGAGGCTCTGGAAATCACCTCAGTGGTACCTGACTCTGTTTGCCAGGATGACACCTCAGAGGGAGTCCCTGGGGAGCAGCTGAAAGCAGTATGCCTCAGGTAGGTCACCTGAAACCCTGCAGCCACTTAGCACATGGAATGACTGACATATGCAGGTGTTTCTCCATAAAAGCATCCTGGAAAGGTCCAGTACATTTGGCTGAATTTAAATGCTGTCCTTAGCATACCGCACTGCGTTACACTAAGAACCAGTGTAGCTGATAGTCTGGCAGTGCAGAGTGGGTGGATTGCATTCACTATCCCACTAATCTCCAGGCAGCAATCCCAGGAGTCCCTGTTTCTCCCCAGTTTACTGCCAGAGCCTCAGCCTACTCATTGCTCTCATTTCTCTCACTCCTTCCTTCCGCCTACCAGACACCAGCCATGAGCACATCACCTTACCTCTGTCTGGTATGAGATGTAGGCCACAGAGAGACATGTTGATCTAAAGTGGGCCAAGCAGGAGAAGAGAGGAGAGGAGAGGAGAGGAGAGGAGAGGAGAGGAGAGGAGAGGAGAGGAGAGGAGAAAATATGGGTCACAGGTTGAAGGTTATGAAATTATGGAAGGTCAGTGGACGTAGAGACCAGAGGTGCACAAATACATATTGTTCACTGTCTCTTAGAGCTATTAATATTATCACTACTATGTCTTCATGTTTCTTCTTCCAGTCACAGTCACATGCACCTAAAGCTGCCGGTTTGAGCTCGTAATTATTGGAAATTCATCACGTGGCCGCCTCATTCCGGGTGTGACGTCGATCTGTTAAACTACCTCAGGCAGCTCCATGTCCCCGGAGGGCAGAAGCTGAGAGTCAGTGGGTCCTGTGTAAACTGAGCAGCGTGATGTAAATTGAAAGGGTTAGTGATCTGTGGGAAACTCGACTCCCTTGTCGTTACATTAACACATATCTGTGGTTCGAAATGCGTTGACGCTCAGATGAGGGGGACAATGAACTGTTGCATTTCCTGGATGATTTATGAATGAAATCATCGATTGTTGAGCTGAAACGATTCGTCAATTAACTGTGTAGTCAATCAAAAAATCTGCAACTATTTTGAAGCAATTTATCATTTTTTAAAAAAAATATCTGGTTCTAGATATTTTCTAGATGTAATAATCCATTGTAATTTGAATAATGATTGAGTTTTGTACTTTTGGTTTAACATAACCAGATATTTGAAGTTGTCTTTGAGAAATTCTCATTATTAATCAGTGTTAGCTGCAGCCCTAACTGATGGATTGATGAATTCATAGATACCATCAGATATCATTACCTTTGAAGTGATAATAATAAAACAAATTATATATTATATATTTATATTTTTCCTAATTACCTTCTTACCTAACTCAAATACCTTAATAAATGCAATAGAATGTGTTGTATGTTAAGTAAAGTAAGGGACTTGTAATTAACATGGGCAGATATGATCCTCTGTCTTTTCCTTCTAACACAAAGTGGTGATGCAGACAGCGTGTTTAAGTTTTTGTTTTTTTTGTTTTTTGTTTTTTTTTTTTAATTTTATTATGCCTTTATGTAATACAGTTGGTCAGTCCACTGGGTTTTTTTTTCTCGCAGGACAGGGCTTTGAGAAAATGAGTGGAGAAGGCTGCTTATTAGAGCCTCTTCATCAACCCTCTGCCCAGATCAAAATCAGTATTAGATGGAAATCCCAGGGGCTAACCCATGGAAACCTTGGCTCTGTGAATAATGCCAACAACAGCGTTGCCAAATCTCTAAGGATTTGCTTTCTAATCTTAGTGTGATCTCGCACTCCCAGAGTCTAATGCCAAAAAGTGATTACAGAAATGCTTGTAATTCTTGTTGTGGAGCATACTCACTGTGAACAGAGAGGATACTCAAAGTGAAAGAGCTCTGTTAAACTGTTATGTTGCATTTCTAACAGCATTGTAAATTCAGCAACTTTTTCTTCTTGTGGATAAATGTATCACAAAGTATAAAATAGTTTGCAAATCTAAAAACGAATAGTTTTTATATGATGATAATTAGGTTACTTATAACAGATAATTTGGCATAAACTCGGGCTCAAGTAGTTTAAGGCAAGTAACATAGAGATAAGTGTGAACATTGAGAGAGCTGAAAGAGAAAGATGAGGATCAGCACGTGCATATTCTGCACATTTGACAGGGAGATTATGATTGTTTTGGAAGTGACCTCAGGAAGAAAGGAAAATAAGCATTACTTGGATGAACGAGTAATCGCGTTGAAGTGATCTGGAACTATCATGTAAGTTTGTCAAAATACTCTCAACAGGGAAAGGTACTGTAGTCTCTGTCCCCGCCAGGACACCCTGCAGCCTTTCTTTAATACATCAACCGACACAGTAGCTGGTGGGCAGGACAGCAGCTGCAGCAGAAGAGGCAGATTAGTTGTGGGAAGGATAACAGCTGCAAATTAAAACAGCTCCCTGATTGATTTCTTTCATAAAGGGAAGCACTGTGACTGCCCATTGGTCAGGCAATAAAGTGCTGTTTACTCAACCTAAAGTAAGGTTTGATTGGAAACGATGACTGTGTGTGGCGAGACACTGGAGGGCAGGTCAGCTCAGGTAAACTGAGGATCATCTTAAGTGGATGTAATGGAGGTGAAACAGATCATTAAAAAAAAAAAAAAAAGAAATGTTGGATTGCGGAGAGCAGAGTGAGGGTCATGAGAAGCAGAGGGAGACTGCTTAAGTGTGTTTTAATCTGGGGTCAGAATCTCCATGTATGGCAGTGATTGGCTGGGCTAGCGTGCTTGACTGTCGGCCAGTTTACAACAGGCTGGATGGATATAGGCAGTGTGTGGAGCGTCACCCACCACTCTGACATGTGTTTAGCCTTTTATTTTTCAGTGAGCTGAGCTCCTGGGAAACTAAAGTGAGACCACAGAATTATGAGACTATAGTGTGTGTGTTTTTTTTAATCATGATTTTGTCTGGCACAGTTGGATTGCACCTCCATAAATCTGACCAGAGACTCGTGTCTTTCTCTCTGCCCAGTGTCTCAGCTCCAGGATCCTGAGGATGGCAGCAGCATTAAACACATCCGTCTATAATTTAGAGTTTTGTTCCACTTGCAAATCATCGTCATTGTCACTCCAACTTTATACAACTGGGAAACTCTGCCCTTGTAGATTGGAAATCAGCAGGCTGTTACAGTCGATACTGGATTTCCATTTCTCATTCATACAGTACTATGAAGGCAAGATTTAGATGGGACACAGAGATCAAATAATTACACAATCACAACCACTAACCCATTTGTAATATATTACCCATATTTGATATCTTTACATTGGCAGCCAATCACCTAAAAACAGAGGTCTAATCATTGATATCTGTGTCATCTCTGAAACACATCTTAAACACACTAGCCTATATAAGATTTGTTTGTGCTTTTAGAAATGTACACATGATCTGTGGCCATGCACCAAACTGTAGTAATTGTGGTACTTCCTGGAAGATTGACTGTCTGCTTTCAAGATTTTTGTGTTGGTTTTGACTGAAACAATTAATGGATCTACTCATTGATTCATCAAGTAATCGTTTTCTGATTTGCAGTGTGGCAGGAGCTTGAACTTTTTCCTTCCCAAATACTAAGCACAAAATTTTGAGAGTTTTTTTGTGTGTGTGTGTGTGTGTGTGTGTGTGTGTGTGTGTGTGTGTGTGTGTGTTAACAAAGGAAAGATTGAATGTTTCAGGGAAGAATGAAGAAACAGCCTGTCAAATAAACTTTGAGTGTCACTTAGAACTGACTGATGCTACTCATGCATTGCTATTTTACAAATCAGTGCACTGAAGTGGCCCAGGTTTTTCTTTTTTAACTCACCTCTCTGTTTTACCAGAAGTCAGTGTCAGTCAGTGTCAGCACTGAGGCAGAGCTGTATTTTTCGTCCCCTGCTCTCTTTTTTTTGGTGTCCTGTTTTTGTGAATGCCTTGCTGCATCTGTTATGCAAATGCTCAAAAGCCTCACGTCACCATGGAAACTATCAGCTGAGCTGTACACCAAGGTACCGCCGTCTCCCCATGAGGAGATCTGCGTACACTCTGAGCGTCTGTCTGTCAGTTCATGTGTGTCTCTGCGTGTTGTGCATGTGCACTTTAAGTGTTCATGCACACATGAGGAAAAGAGGAGGAAGGAAGTCGTGTGAGGCAGACACAGAGAGAGTAAGCCTGTTTTTTCATTCCTCCACTGTCATTATACCATGACAATTAATCCCTCTGCGTTCTGCATTAATGGACCGAGCTCTGTTTTTGATCATCAGTGATGTGCAAATCCTGGTTCAGTCAGTCACACATCACATGCACCCGCCTGCCATTGTTTGTGTTCGCCACATATTGTGACAGACAGCTGGACACGCTTTTCTGTCAGATAAAAATCTCTGTCCACTCTTATTACAGCATGACTGAAAGGCCTCGTGGCCCTGACATAAACTGAAAATATCCCATTCTCACGTTTCACTGTAAACACAAGCGCACAATGTGATGCATAAGTTACTGTAAGTGTAGCACAAACCAGTTCTTTCCTCTTGTGCTTTTTAGGCTCCATCACAGAGTCAGTTGTAATGAATGTTATATTTTTGTGTGTCAGGCCTCTAAGCTCAGAATGAATGTTCATCTTTTAAAGGTTAGATCCCTCTAAACTGTTCTTCTCGTAAATGCCAGACTCTCAGTTTCTTTCTTTCTTTCTTTCTTTCTTTCTTTCTTTCTTTCTTTCTTTCTTTCTTTCTTTCTTTCTTTCTTTCTCTCTCTCTCTCTCTCTCGTGGTACAGTTGGAGGACAGTAAACTCACTGGGCTTCATTGTTCTATTTCTGTAGTTGATCATTACTACACAGCTTCATTTTAGCATTTCATTGAGGTTTAAAAAAATAATAGGTCACTTCTAAAGTTTCTTTTCTGCCTGTTGCCTTAGGGCGCTTTAGTGACTGTGCATCTCAGCTGCATACATTATAGACTATACCCTGCACTTCAAACATCTTTTTCTCTTGGTCTCTCTCTACATTATGTATCTCTGGCCTCGCTTTACCACTGAGGATGAACGGCTGTGCCAGAGTGCTGTGGCCTCCAGAGTATTGCACAGTTGGACAGAAATGAGCAGGCCAGGGAGACATTTAGTGGTCTGACACTGATGTAGGAGACACACTGTACGGACGCAGGCAGACAGACAGACACACACACACAGACAGACACACACACACACACACATACATACACAGATGTGGTTCTTGATGGTCAGGTAGGAAGTTCTTTGGTCTGGCCTTCCAGCACTGCTGAAACATTTAAGAGGAGACTGTGGTACACAGCAGGTGTTTCACTTCCACAGAATGAAAAATAGATGGTTTTATGTTACGCTTAGCATCTGTGTTAAGAGTGTAAGAGGCGTATTCTTAGATTTGATTTGTCATGTGTGAAGTCTGACTTAAGTATTCAACACGCAGCTAATAGTACAGTAGGTGAAGAAAAGTGATGTGTGTGGTGGGATTTTCCATCCTGTTTGTTACTTTTGGAGAATTTCATTGTACAAAAAAACAAAAAAGCAACAAAACTTGGAAGTACCAGAGGTGGATTCTAACATGCTGCTTCAACGAGTTTGGATATTCAGCAAGGTGTCAGCTGGATGCTGAATTCTCCATGGGAGATGCATGAGGCACATGTGCTTTTTAAACAAGACCCTGGGCCATTTCTGTCTTTGTGCATTCTGTTTCCTCATCACAGATCATTTTATATAAAACTGTTGGTGTCAAATGGAGGACAGTGCATGTGCCATCTGGCGTTACAACTAAACATTTGCTAATCACCCATCTCTTAAATAGAGATATCTTCATACTCAGACAGAGAGGGAAATGGCAGACATATGTGATGGAAAAGGAAAAGGTGCAGGGGGAAATAGATCCTGCCAGACATCCAGTGGCTCAGCACTTTCTATAATCGCAACCTGGTAAATTTGTTGTCATGACTACAGTGAACGGTGGGCCTGGCACACTGGGACCAGTTAAGATAATTTTAGTTTTGATGCATTAGCAGTTTCACAGGCACATACGGAGAGGTGAGATGTGACAGACCAGAGCTTCCCTGCTGCGATAATGGAGGTGTCAGAGAAGCGTAAGACATGTCAGCCACTGCTGGAGCTACTGTACATCCTTCAGCTCTCAACTAAATGGCAGATAATATTGTTAACCATCATGTTTAAGAAGTAGTTTGACATGTTGGGAAATATGCCTATACACTTGTCTACAGGGAGTTTAATGAGTTGATTGATATCACTCTTTTGTCTGTACAGTAAACATGAAGCTACAGCCAGCAGCCTGTTAGCCTAGCACAAAGACTGGAAACAGGGGGAAACAGCTAGCTGGGCTCTGTCCATTAGTAACAAAATCTGCCCACCAGCACTTTTAAAGCTCATTGATTAACATGGTATATCTCTTATGTTGAATCTGCCATGGAATTGTTGTTTTTTGTGCAGCTTGAACAAGATATATAACGTGTTTATTAATGAGCTTTGGGGGTGCTAGGTGCTAGCTGTTTTAAGTCTTTCTGCTAAATTGTCTCTTGGCTGTAGCTTCATATTTAATGGACTGACATGAGAACAGAACAGCGAAGAAGAAAGCGAATGAGTGTGTTTCCCAAACATGTAGAACTGATCCTTTAAAATATGTTACAGTACCTTCCTACCTACCTAATTTGATTACACATGAGCATCAGACTTATCTGTCTTGTATGTCATCGAATGTCTAGCACTGAAACTGCGGTGTAGAGGTGATATGGCATCATGTAGGATTACAGGCTGCGACCAGGCCTCTCCTGTTTCAGGCGGTGTTTCACGGTGAGCAGCCCAGGTGACTCTCCCTACTCAGTGCTCAATCGTGTCACAGGAACCTGGTGACCTGGTCCTTTATGGTAAACACAGAGGGAGTTCACCGGAGACGGGAAAATAACTGAACATTAATTAGCTGTGAGCAGTCACCAGATCAGTGAAGGCATCTTATTGGCCTCTGTGTCCACTGCTTGGCACGAGCTTGCATCAGACTTGATGAAACCATACGATGAGGCTTTGCTCTTTGTAGCCACGGAGATGGCATGGTGGGAGAGTAGATAGCAGATGACATAAGGAGGTATTCCTCTATATCAGAATTGTGTAATGATGAACGGTATAATGTTACCGGGCATAAAAAGCTTTCACTGGAAACAACTTAATCATTTGGAGTCATTCATTGATTCTCAGGAATCACTTTCTCTGACAGAGGTCATGAACTTCCTTTTCTGATGTAATCTCCTCAGCTCTGTTTGCATTCTGCTCAAAAAACTACATTAAAGCTATAGCAGTGTATTATGCCTCCTGCTCATCTTTAGGCCGCCTGTCTCCTGATGTTGATTACTTCCTCTGTTTGTAATTAAACCTGACTTGACTTGACTGATTGACATATTAATTACACAACCAAAACCTGTTAGCTTTCTCTGCTGGTGTTTATCCTCTTATGTTATGCACTCACCACCACACCCATAATTATAGATGAAAAAGAAACAATAATTTTGCCAAGTGGGCCGTGTTCTCAGAGTTGGTGGTGATTCAGCATTATGTATTCTGTCTTTTGTTTTTCATTTGCCTGCAAACTCTGCTGCCAGTGAGCAAAGACCATGGCAACAAGAGACAGCTGGAGCTCCGCTCTGCAAAAACAAGTATCAAGAACAAAGCCAGATTTTGAATACTTGTCATTTTCAGCTGCGTGTGATGTGTCTCCGCAGAGTGGAGATGTGATTATGCTGTAAGCCTGCGAGTATTGTTGTGATGCTGTTCAGGCCTGCACAAAAATGCCCGCTGGATATCAGAAATGTACATCTTTGGAGATGATACTTGTTTCATTAGCAGGGCTCAGCCATGCAGGCTGTGAGCTTTTTCTGCGGCCTGTTGGAGGAAAGCCTCCTCAGCCTGCTGAGAGTTCCCACAGCAGGCTTACACAGACAGACAGGCACATGCTGTGAGGAGGACCTGCCTGTCTCTCAGTCTCAGCAGAGTGCAGAGCGGGACGGCACACAGTTCATTGAAGGTTCAGCTTATTTCACCTCATTCGAAGCTACATAAAGCTTTTTAATAGGTCATCCATTCTCTTGAAACTGACTGTATATATCATTTATATTAATCATATCAAAAAATACAACAAAAAAGTCCAAAAATAAAGAAAATCAGTTTGAGTAATTTTCACATAAAAATTTTCCAACCTTCATGTTTCCAACAAAAGTCATAAATAGCTGACAACACATTTATTGTACAATGAATCATTAAAAAAAAACAAAAAAAAAGCTTATGTACAAAAGAAAACAGGACTCATTTTCCTCCCAAATTACACATCTCTAATTTGTCATAATATACATATAAGGTATATAGAGATTTTATAATATACAGAACAGTGGTAATAATTGATAAATGCTTTGACATATTCTGGATTTAGATTTTCATACTGTTTGTTGAACCATATTTCCTCTACAGAAGGGCTCTACACCAATATTACAGATAGAAGAAAATTTCAGCACATGGGTTAGAGAAGCTGACAGCAGCAGGATGCAGGGTGATTTCTGGGGATCTGGGACCAATTTATTGTTTGAAATCAATAGTCTTATATCATGAAGGTGATGTGGATCTATAAGCCTCCTTTGCAGTGCCAGTCAAGCAGCTCCTGAGTGGTAATTTATCACTTAATAATCTAGGATCAGTCTTTCATTTCATGCTTAAACTGATTTATATTCCTTATGAAATTACTCAGTCGGAGGAAGAGAGATATCTGCTGCAGCTCAGTTTAGCACATGTGAGATAGTTTTGCTCTTAAATTCTCCAAAGCACATGCAGGAGAGAAGCTGTTATTATAATCTTGAGGCATGTATTATTCAACGTAGACCTGATAACGCATGCGTTCCAGATGTTTCAGAGTCAAAGTTTTCTGTCCCAGGTGAAAGGCTGATGGAAGAAGCCAGGTGTTTTATCAGAGGGGAATGACACTCAGGGCGACAGCACCGGTTCGTACATCAGCCACAGGGGAGAAATCTCTCATCTCGCTTTCTCACTTTGTCACTCTCTTATTTTGTCTTCATTATTCACAGTGTTACCTCTGTGCCTTTTCTCATCCTCTCACCTTTTCTTTGCCGTGCCAAAAATGCATTCATGTCCTCCAAAGATACAGACTTCGCCTCTATGGACACCCGCCAGAACCCAGTGATGAGCTTGAGTTCAAAGTCACAATGAAACTAAACACAAACAGTTGCACACACAAACAATTTGTATTATGATTTATGTCATAGTGGAATTACAGTATTACCTTAACTTTTAACATGAACATTAAGGTCTTACACTTACTGAACTTTTAACTTAAACCATCATCCCTGACGATTAATCTAAACTAAAATGTTCCTTGCAAATGACAACTTCTGTGCGTGTTGTATTCATGAGGGCTCAGATAGACCTACAAAAATCCCACATGTGCACACACACTTAATGCCCTGTGTCTGCGTGCCTCATCATTTTAGCACCACCTTCACACTTCCGAAAGGACACATCCTGTGCGTAGCCGCAAGCTCAGTAATCCATCTCCCTGTCACCTCCTCAGCACATGGCACTGGATGGGCACAGGCTCCCTGCTATAGGCTGAAAGGTGGGACAGAAAAGGTTGTGAGGCAAGGTGAAATGAGGCAGATGAGGCGGAGGGCACATCTGTGCGGGACACAGGAGCGCTTGTCAATTCAGGAGATGCTTAAAGTCATTGCCTATCTGGTTCAGAAACAGATGGGGAAGTTAGTCTCGGGACACTTATGTAATCAGAAACTTCATTGTTTTTTCAACCAGATTGGGATATAAAGTAATTCATAATTAAAACAGTTATTGTTATTTCTACTATTGTGTCTGTTCATCTTTCCATGTCAACTTTCAGAACTTTTAGATTTCCATTGAAGTATTTAAGTAAAAAAAAAAAAAAACACATCAACACTGTATAAAAAGCATCAGTGGATGACAGCTGACCTCTCCATGATCCTGAAAGTTTATGTACTTCAGCTCAGCCCCTAAAGGCATTGCAGGATATAATTGTTACTCCTGCCATTGTGTTGTTTTAGAAGGTTAAAACCTTCAAGAAGTAGCAGCCTGCCAGTGAGTCACTACAAACGCATGCTGTGAAGACAAACATTGTTCAAAACCACAGAACTTTATTTTATATTGTGGTGAAGATTATAAACTTTACAAAGATAACAAATATGGAAGGCTGAATGTTGAGGAACTTTAATATAAATATTTTTTATATTAGTATTATTATATATTAGTTATCACATAAATAGATAGATAGATAGATAGATAGATAGATAGATAGATAGATAGATAGATAGATAGATAGATAGATAGATAGATAGATAGATAGATAGATAGATAGATAGATAGATACTTTATTGTATGCACAAAACATTAAGAATATTTCCATTTGATGGAATGATGCAGCCATAAAAAAAAAACCAACATGGCACAGCTTAATACAGAAAACTGGTCTGGAGATATTCTATATTTTTTTCATTGTCAGCACATCCCATCCCACCGCTAAAACCAGCACTGAATTGATCCTGCTGGCAAGTATCGTCTGTGTAGTCAAAGTCTGATATATCTTTTTCCTCTATCCCACAGAGCTCCATTGTTGTCCAAAAACTATTAAAAAAACACTTGAGTGAGCACCACTGGGTGAAATATTCCTTCATTATGATGAACATGGGCACTGTAGTTTATTTCCAGTCAATCCCATACACACCATCCTGCTGCCGTAAATACTCACCAGAGCACCAAATCTCCCAAACCAGTAAAAATAGCCAAAGGCAACAAAGGCAGTGTTTATTCCTGTTTGAGTAAGTTTGCAAAGAAAAAATTTTATTATTTGAGCAGAAACAAAAGTGGAAACTGTATGTTAAGGGGTTACCTGTAATTAGTTTATGTATGAGAGTAGTTTTACTGCGTCACAGTCCCTATGTGGAACTTTCCAAGAGGATGATTGTAACCCTGGGGACAAAGTGCCTATAGCTGCAAAAGGTTTCTCCGTTTAGTCTGGCGAGAAACACTTCTCCACTTTGTTTACCAGCAGGGTAATTCCATCCATCTTTTCCACTGAAGCCTGTAATAAAAAACAAAATCACAGACACAGTATCCCACAGAGGGAACTACAGCAGAACCACAACAGACCCTGTGGGAGGAAGGTCAGCTGTCAGCGTACAGGGCCAGAAAACATTTATTGGCAAATCGCAGAAGAAGTAATACAATAAGAGGATTAGAGATGCCATCTTACACCTAACATGCCCTCAGAAAATAAAGTGAGTGAGTCACTTTGGGACACAATCCTTCCATTAACTCAGCTCATGTGGTGATGAGGGCAAATCCAGTTACAATGAAAACAAACCAGAACAACCAGAAGTGAATAGATCTTTCACACAGCAAGGCGTAAGGTAAAACGCTGAATAGCGATTAGATTTAGAATAGATTTATTCTGGAGAGTACAATGCCACTTTGTTCATCACATCCTTTGTTCTCAGACCCAAATGCCATTTGTGTGTCTTGTATTTCTCTTTTCATACGTCCCTTACATACCTCCAGTCTCTATCTGACTCGCCTCTCTTTGCCCTGGCTGCGCTCTCCCTTCTGTCTGATCTCTTCTGCCTGGTCTCTCCAGATTCCTCTGTTTCAAAATATTTGACTATGTAATGCTTTATGATTCACCAAGAATTAGACATCCTAACTATTTAAGTCCTCTGAAAAAAACTCTCCCAAAACGTGTCATCTCAGTTTTGTGATACTGATGGCGCTCTAACGCTGGAGCTACAGTGTATGCACATGTCTGTTTTGAATTTAACAGTCATGGGTGAGGTCTAAAAAAGAAACTGTGTATTTAGCTGCATTTTAACAGAAATGCAATTTTGGAAATGTTGGATAATGTCCATTAGTTCACAGCTTTGGTTCAGACTGAAATATCTCAACTGACTTTGGTGATCCCCTGATTTTTCAGCATCATCTGGTCAACAGTTCAGTTTTCCCAGTACTTTGGTTAATTGCTAAATACCTGCAAAACTGACAACATGTTTTTAGTGGTAATTTACAAATGTTAGCATACTAGCATGCTAAACTATGATGGTGAACAGTGTTTCAAGTTTCTTTGAATATGTTTTCATGGAAACATATCACTTCTGTAAGTAACTGCCACAAATCCAAGCTGACCACAGCCTCTTTCCTCATGATGGATTAAATTACAGACCTTTTACCACCATTCAAAACACACAGCTGTGGAAAAAATCTTTCATAATTAAAAGATATATCTTATGTAAAATATCATTTTAAAGTATTTTTGCCCTCCTTTTTTACATTGAGTGTGAATGGAAGGAATGAGACTAAATAAAAAAGGAGCAAGACGAATAATGACTCTAGATAGCACAAAATAAGATCCATTGTCCATCGTGTGTGTTGATAAAACATAGATGGGAAAACCTGTCAAAAGTCATGAATTTCTGACTTTTTCATTCCTGAGAAATGAGCGCAACCTGGCTACACAACATGTATGTGTTATGCTCCCTCTCTGAGGAACTTTCTGCAGCTTCTTTACAGAGAATCTCCATCTCAGTCCAGCCCTCCTTTGATCAGGCATGAAGCAGAGCTAACCTTGTGTGGTGAAAGCAGTGTGAAAACTAGACTACCTCTCTGGCTCTGTAGTCCGTCATGGCCAAGTGAGCGCCCACTCACACACCTTTTCCAGGACAATATAGCTTGCACTTCAGGAGGATATTAAATATTCAGTCTCCTGCCTCCTGGCCTGTGGGGAAGGAAGGCTTGGGGCTAATTACTGAGCAGGCAGTGAATGTGTGTGTTTGTATGTGTGTATGTGTGTGTGTGTGTGTGGGTGTGTGGGTGTGTGTGTTTGTATTTGTTTGTTGTATATCTAAGGGTTGTGCAGAAGTAGCAGCAGCCTTGATCAGATTCATCTCCAGTGTTTCAGTTTTTGCAAACAGGAAGTGAGGCACGCTGTCCCCATGACCTCAGTGCTCATCATTAAGAGCTAATGAGGTAACGCAACACTTACCATAACCCTCTTCAGAAGTGCATCTGTGTCTTAACATCCCTGCTGTAAAGTAAACTACATTCACCTAAATGCATTTTGGCTATATAGGCACTATGAGAATACATTTCTGTTCTCTTCCTGCTCTGCTCTGTCTCACAGTTCATATTGAACTTCTTCACTTTTGAAATGTGTCACCTCTGCATGCACAAATCATACATACACACACATCACACTGCATTGCTTCACCATGGAAACTCACAAATGTCTGTTCAGACTTGGTTTGCCTCAGTTCCTCTGTGTGTCACAGATTTGTCACTGTGCCGTGTGTCCTCTACGCTATCTACTCTATCTGTGTCTCTGTGGTGAGATCACATCCCTATAATCTCCTCTCTGGCTGACCTCATGTTGGCACACTCCCATGGTGAGAGGGGAAAAGGTGAGTAAGAGAGAGAATTTGGTGGGTAGGTTGAGCGGGTCATGCTCCGGCTGTTCTTCACACAACACACCCAGATTCTGTCTTTTGTATTCAGCATGATTCATTGGCCTCTCTCAGGCCTGGTCAGTGCATCAAGCTAGATTAGTGTTGATCTGACTAGTGTGCTTTCCACCGGACGGCCCATTTTAAAACTGAGGCTCAGTAGCCAGTGACTCTCTGCTCCTGTTTCTTTTGAAATGCTACTGATAAATCAATGCTCATACTGTAATTTCCTTTTCTCTCACCTGGGGTTTCTGATAACTGAACTGTCTGAACTCCACATCCTGAAATAACAATGAAAATAGTAACTCTACATTCAACTTGATACGAAGACTATGTTAATGTTTCACATTGCGTTTACATTAGTTGTTTTACTCTCTTGGGGGTGATTATTCAGCAAGAAATCTACCTCTAATGGCTCGTATTTGAGAGTTTTCATCCATCACTCGGTGTCTCTTGGGATGCAGGCTATTTCAGGGAAAGGCTCTGATAGAGTTTACTTTTTTTTTTTTTTTTTTTACCTGCCCTTTAATTCACTCTCACAGCCAAACTATTTGGCTGCTGAAGTTGAAATGCCTTTTCTCTAGTCTTTCTCCTGCCCTCTCTTACCTCCCCTGCAGCAGGGTATCCCTCTTCAAAGGCCAAGGTAGGTGTACAAGCAGTCACCTGTCAAGATTAATTAAAGCTTATGGCTGCTGATTGGTAACAGCTAATAATCCTGCTTGCTACTGGCCTGGGACACAGCTTCCACAGTGACCTTGTGCTGGATTTCACACTGACTCTGGGACAGGAATAATAGGTGTGGCACACCTACACATCCACAACCGTGCAGCCCTCTTAATCCCAAGCACTATGAACGACCCTATTGTACTCAGCAGATTATATCATTAGTAGGCGTCTCGTTGCCTCAGAGGTCTCCAGCAGTCTGTCAGTCAGGCTCACTGAGCGTGTATGGTGTGCTTTGTAAAACAAGTAATACATTGTGATTTTCTTGTAGCCTCAGGCACTGAAGGATTCAAGCATACTGAACAGAAATGGCGTGGAAATGACAAAGAGCAAGTGTGGCAGGGGTTTTAAAAAATGTATCAATACAATACAATCTCAAACTCTCTCTCCCTCCTTCACTGTCTCTCTGTAATGCATACGTCAAAGACTCGGAGAGGGTGGGGGAAAAAAAACATCTACCCAAGAGATCATATTAGCTCTGACCCTGTTTCTTTTGAAATGCTGACATGACATTTCACGAATGCTCATGAAGAAAGTAGCCAGAAAAGTTAAATGGGCCGTGAATATCATCAGGAAATGCCATCACTAGTTGGGATATTTCCGCCAGTTCTGAAACGCAATTTAATTACACAAATGGACCCACACCATTTTGACACACTGAAATGGAGTTTCTCATGGGACTGACCTTCTTCCTCTGACATTGTTAAAGCACTATTTCACTTTGGTGGAGGTTTGTTAACTTTCAGCATGTAGTTCAGGGGCAGTCAAGTACTAACTTTAGCTACACAGGTCACCCACTGTCATGTTCCCCTTTACCCTACTTTTTTAAACACTGCAAATTGCATGCAGGCAAAATTACCTCTTCAGATGTATGATCTGTTATGCATGATGTCAAGATGCTGCTTGGCTCTACTTTTTCTGTTTGGTGTGATTATAATATTGATAAAATAGTTTTACAAAATAAAAACTTATAGTGTGGTACCAAGTTCAGGTTCAATATAATGAAAGCGATACTCACACAAACCCAAAACAGATGGCTTCAGAGTTACTGTGTATTCAGTGCAGCCTTTTAATCTTTAAGTCTATTAATCATTCCGGTCTAGGCAGCAAAATGCTGTTCTGAAGATCAAACGTTTGTAGCTTATTGCACGAAGATTAAAAGACTGGACTGAACATGCAATTAGTCTGATGCCATTCCTATTTTGATAGTATGCACATTCTAATAAGTACCTTGTATTTGATTTGTTACCTGACCAACACACCTTCAAACTTTATTTAAAAGTGACCCTCAAGGACAATTTTATAAACTAAATGTTACCAAACAGGAAGTCTACCACCATGCTAGCTGCTCTGTGAGGCTGCACATAAGCACAGCAGTGATTTGAGCTAAATGCTAACATCAGCATGCTAACATGCTCACAGTGACAATGTGTAACATGTGTATGTTTACCAGGTGATGTTTAATGATAGTTTAGCGTGTTATCATGTTACCAATTAGCAATAAACACTAAGTACAGCTAAGCCTGATGGGAATGTCATTAGTTGTGCAGGTATCTGGTCATAAACCAAATGTAGAGAATCTTTAGACAATCCATCTAGTAGTTATTGAGGCATTTCACCACAATTGTCAAACTCATGGTGGAGCTAAAGGAAGTCAGGGGATCACCACAATGGTGAACCGTCCAGTGGTTATTGAGATATTTCAGTCCGGATCAAAGACTAACTGACCAACATTGCTATCCCTATGGGTATACAGCACCGGGCTCTACTTAGACTACTGTGTGTTTTTTAGTATTTTTAATGTTTTATGTTTTTTCTCTCTGTGCTTTTCAGATCCTGGCAATTATCTCCATCCTCTTCATTGTGTTGTCCACCATTGCCTTGTCTCTGAACACGCTTCCAGAGCTGCAGGACACAGATGAGTTTGGTCAACCCACAGACAACCCACAACTGGCCCACGTGGAAGCTGTGTGTATTGCCTGGTTTACCATGGAGTACCTGCTCCGTTTCCTCTCCTCCCCCAGTAAATGGAAGTTCTTTAAAGGTCCTCTGAATATTATTGACCTACTGGCCATCCTGCCATACTACGTCACCATCTTCCTAACAGAATCCAACAAGAGTGTGCTGCAATTTCAGAACGTCCGTCGTGTGGTTCAGATTTTCCGGATCATGCGGATCCTGCGTATTCTGAAGCTGGCTCGTCACTCCACAGGTCTTCAGTCTCTGGGCTTCACTCTCAGGAGGAGCTATAATGAGCTGGGCCTGCTCATCCTCTTCTTGGCCATGGGCATCATGATATTCTCCAGTCTGGTGTTCTTTGCAGAAAAGGATGAAGAGGACACCAAGTTCAAAAGCATCCCAGCTTCCTTCTGGTGGGCTACCATTACTATGACCACAGTAGGGTATGGAGATATCTACCCAAAAACTCTACTGGGAAAGATAGTTGGAGGTTTGTGTTGCATCGCTGGAGTACTGGTGATAGCCCTGCCTATCCCCATCATTGTAAATAACTTCTCTGAGTTCTACAAAGAGCAAAAGAGGCAGGAGAAAGCTATTAAAAGAAGGGAGGCCCTGGAGCGGGCCAAGAGAAATGGCAGTATTGTGTCTATGAACATTAAAGATGCATTTGGCCGCAGTGTTGAGCTGATGGATGTAATGGTGGAAAAAGCAGATGAAAAGAAGGAGAAGGTGCATGATAATCATGTGTCTCCTTGCCAGCCGAAAGGGACACCCAAACTCAAGTTACAGACCAGCCCCAGCAGCCCCATGAAGACCCTGGAGTCAAGCTACCAAGAGCAGGCCAAACCCTCTAGCAGCCCTCAGCATCTCAGTGCACAGAAACTGGAGGAGATGTACAACAAGATGGCCAAGACCCAGTCACAACCCAACCTCAACAGCAAGGAGAAAGGACCGCTGTCCAAAGCAGTTAGGCAGAAAGCTGAATTTGAGATGGGAAACATTCCGGCTGAAGCCATCTCAAGCACAGCGGAGGCAGTGACGGATATGAGGAGCATGTCCAGCATTGACAGCTTCATCAGCTGCGCCACTGACTTTCCTGAGAGCTCTCGCTTTTCCCACAGCCCCATCAGCAACATGCCAGGGAAGGTCAGCACCAACCCCAGCCTGGAGCCCACCTTGGAGAATGAACATGAAGGATCCCAGGGCACCGCTACACCCCTGACAGGACGGGGAACCAAGCCCGGCCCGTATTCTGGCAGCCCCAAGGGCCTGCACAACAACCCACTCAAAAGCCGATCGCTCAAGGTCAACTTCAAAGACGGTGAGGATTCAGGAACAGGGGCCCTCTCAGACAGCTCATCAGTCCAGAGCCCGGAGGTGTCCGTCTACACGACTGCCAGCGGCAGGACACCCAACAAGAGCCCGGAGAATTTACTGCCCAGCATCTTCACATTCCACGATGCATCCATCAACAAGTTCATTGATGCTGACACGGATGAGGAGGAGCACCTGCATGACGGTTCAGGCACCAACCCATCCCAAAGACTCCTGGAAAAAGCTAGCCCTAAGTTTGGCCATCACTCCAGCTACCAGCAGGAGTCCAACCACATGGAGGGTCTCCAGAGGAAGCTGGGAAACAGCACACTGCCGTTGGAGGGGCAGGAGAACCATGTGGTTCAGGAGCTACAGCCACTTCAGGGGGAGCAGAGTCACTCTAACACTTAAAGTTACAATAAGTGAGAGACCACTGAGGAAACAGACAGGAGGGGAGGCGCAGAGGGGTTGGAGAGCAAATAAGAAGCACAGTGGACTTCCTGAAAGTATGAAAGGCACTGAAAACATTTCAAGAATTACAATACAAAATACTTCCTATGAAAATAAAATAACTGTGGAAGATGGGAAAGATTTTTGTGTTCTGCTCTCCAATGTTTTCTGGCCAAGGACTCCTTAAAGACTTAGCAGTGGAATCTGAAGAATGGCAAGGAATGCCTGTCTGATCATTTTTACTATTTATACATTTGTTTTAGCCCAGATTGTCATCTAAAAATTACAACCTAGTTATAAGAAGTTATAAGAGCACGGGATATCATTTTTATAATCGAAAACCTATTTTTCTGACATCCCTGGATAAAGCCAATAGCAAAGGCTGTCCAATCAGTAGCAAACCAGAGAGGGCATTGAAACGTGACACTGCACACTGGGAAACACATTCAGCTGAGAAATAGTTCAAATAACTATGTCGTAGTGTAAAGGCGGAACATACATTTTTCTTGAAGTTATGATTATACATTGTATGATTATGATTTCACAAACATGTTGGGAAAATGTAGAGTTTGCTTCCATTAACTTCCTTCCTCAAAACTGGCCTTAGTTCATGTTGTCTCCCATGTGTTATGTTTGTGTTTGCATAGGTGAGAGACACAGGCAAAGAGCACATACATATACAAGTGTGTGCATTAATTATCCTTCAGTATATTTATTGTTGTGTAACGTTAACGGTCTCTTGTCTTAAGCGTGAACTTGAGGAGAATCAAGTGTTTCAGTCTGATTCTTTTCAGCAGGAGTTTAGTGTCTTGCTCATCGATATTTTTTACTGCACAGAAAACGTTTAGACGATCGAGAGACACTGTGAGGCTGCATCCATCGATTTCCTTCTCGTTCTCGTTGTGCCCGACTGCTGGCAAGAGAGAGCACCTTAACATGATAATTATTTTTATTATGAACACAGAAAAAAAAAGGAAAATGTTTATTCTTGTTTGTTTACGTATTTGTTTGTTTGTAGTTGTCTGCGTGTGTCCCTCAGATTGGTGTAATCAGAGTTCTTTCTTTGTCTTTTTTTTTTTTATCTGGAGTAAATCAAAAAGTCTTATTATTTCAAAACTTTCTCAAAGGTGTTTTCGGAGGAGTTGTCATATTGTAGCTGAAAAACGTAACTTCATATAAAATGGCAAAGCTTATGAGTATCACTAAAGCTAGAAAGACAGCACTGAAAATCACAAAGATTTTCTATGTTGAACTTCCAGATTTGTAGGTGTGTGAATATTGTACATGTAAAACTACAAAAGTAGAATATTACACATTTATTGTACAAGGTAAAGAATCAAAATCATTTATATTTTTAAGATATTTTCTAAAAGAATGGACTCTTAGACAAAATATATTGTGCTAATCTCATAGATTTACATTTTGATTATGTACTGCATTATTTTGATGGACTTGCATTTATTAGACAATATACTATAGTAGATACATTTGTATTGTTTGCTACTGTCTCCCTGTAAACGTCTGTCCCTCTATCCTTTGTGCAATGTGAAGAACCAAAGAATTGTTCTTTCTGATGACTCATACAGACGATAGTAGTTTTACTGTTTTATCTCAAAATGTTAGAAATTTAAGCATTCCTTTTCTAAACAGCAGAATCTGACATATTTCAGGGAGCCATACTTGCTCATTCAGTACAAACATGTAAGCTGGAGAATGCACAGATGACAGGACTGACATCTGAAGAAGAAAGCTGTTGACGGAGGATCAGAAAAAAAAAAAAGAAAAAGAAGAAGGACAATGAAGAGGGAACACAGCACTTTATTTTACATCCATTTCGAAAACTAATTTGATTATTAACACTCTGTGGTTCTTGGCAAGAGGTTCGCTTCCAGAAATCCAAATTATACTCGTATCAGTTCACATGACATCTCTTACGAACATAGAGCCACTTCGCAGCGACGTACAACTCACCACTGAGGCACACAAAAAGCATGGAGGTACATCGTGTGTCTGCAGGCCACTTTAGTTCAACCAAATACCCTGCATCCTGCTTTCCTGTTCGCACCTGACTCCAAACATATGACCAATCTGGGTGTTGATCATCTGGTGCTCTCATGCTCTTTGTTACATTAATCATGGAAGCATGGTTTTATAATATTCTTAACTTTATGACATATTATGCAAGCATGCTACAAAGCATCTATTTTTAGTAGTGAATCTTTATGCTTAAAATAATAGAAGTATTTACTCTGTATGGTTGTTTGCAATCATTAGACATAATGTGAGTTAGATATTTCTGTGCCTTCGCTTTTAACAAACGCCTGCCCCGCACACTGTATCTGTTGCTGTGCCCTGTCAAATGGAGCCCGAATGACAATTAAACAAACTGTGCAGTAAATAAACACACAGAGAACTGGCTCATCGTGATGTCAGACTCATATGTTAGACATCCACAGCCCTTCCTCTAATGTCTTTCCTGTGTACTTACACCTAAATGTAACAAACATTTACATGAAAAAGGCCCATTCCACAAAAACAAACAGGTGCAGGCTCACTCAGTAGAGTGAATGACCACTGTTTCCATGGTGATGGTTGAGATGACTGGGTGGCTCACATTTGATGCACACAAGTAGCCTAATTTGTAGAGATTGAGTCCTTAAAGACTCAAATAACATATTGCAAATACTCACAGGGTTTACAATCTGTTCATACATTCATTCATTTTATCCCCTCCTCACCTGTGGCTTCACTCGGCTGAATTATTAAAGAAATGATGTAAACAGAAAACTAGATTTTGGGCCTTTCAGTCATCATTCCTCTCTTTCTCACAGAAACATGCACACGTTGCAGCAAATGACAAAAGACGGAGACGAAACTAACAGGTGAAACTATGGTGCTGTTGCTGTGATGTGCATGTTCACGTCAGCTACTTGCTCCCATGGAGAGGATGAGTGTGAAATGTGAACGGAATAGGAAGGAGCGTGTGACAGAGAGAGCGTTGCGGCAGAGCTGTCAGCCTGATTGCAACTGACATTACTAATGATGACTGTAGCACTCTGCTCCCTCACCTCATGTCCAACTTCAGACCAAATAACTCTCTTTAACTCACAGTCAAATGACCATTCAAAGCACTGTTCGTGAGCCCCGCTCTGCTCTTGTGAGAGGATAAAATATTCCTCAGGCAAGAAGGCTGCAGTCCTATCCTGTCAATTAGAAGTTGCCCAGCCAGATTAGGCGCTCAGCACATGTGTTCGTTTTTTTTCATTTCAAGGAGTGTCCCTGTGCTGGAGTCTTTTGTGCAGAATGACAATGCAAAAGTGGCAGTTGGGTTGAGACATCCTTTTGAGGATGTGTTCATCTCTGTGATTCTATAAATATCATCTTGAACACGCAAAGGGAGGGTCTGGGCAAGCAGGAGAGGCTCAGTTACAGCAATGTATTTGGTCAGATGGTGTGTTGGAGTCCTGAGGAACAAACTTTGTAACAGAAGAGTCTGGCTTACAGGAAAGTATACAAAACACTGGTGTGTGGGATTTTTGTTGCAGCCCAGCCCTTAATGCTGCATGGTAATGGAATAAAAATGACAAATGGTCGTATGACTTTCACTACTGAAGGCGTTAGAAACAGACAGAAAAGACTAGCTAGATATAAAAATTTCAAAAAGGGGGGGGGGGGTTACACAGTGAAGAGTGAAGATTCATTAATATTCATCACACATCAGTCAGACAGCAGTGAGTACCGAGAAATCTTTGGAATTGAGCCTCTCATTATTGTGGATTTTCTAAAACAAGCCATAGTCTATTTAAATGGTTACAACTATTTTCTCTGTTGGATGAATGTTAACTTATTACTAATTATCTTATTGCTTTTTATATCTTGTCTTCTTATCTTCTGAACTGCACTTTATTTATTTTTCTGAATTAAATCCTCTGCTGTCTAGCGACCATGCAAATAAATTTCAGCATACAAAAGGACATGCTCAAATACAATTTCCAAAAGCACAAGTTATAATGTTGAGTAACCATTTTCTTTAAGCACAATATGCCACACAAGAGGTTTAAAGCCAAATACAGACACATTATTTAATTTTCAGAATATTCCCCCTTCTTCAGGGAATGAATCACCTCTGTCCAACCAACTCGCACAGGTCTGTATACTGCCCTTACTGTGTCTGGGGAAATGTTTGTTTTGTAAAGTTTCATACTTTGTACCAGTTGACTTTGTAGAATATTATCTTTGTGGTTTCCTGTTGTTCAATGCATGTAGCGCTATTTAAAACTTTGACACACTGAACTTGTAAATAAGCTATAGGAAAATGTCTATGATGAGCAATTTTGAAGCAATTTTACTGACTGATGCTTAATAAAAGACAATAATCCAGCGTTGGTTTTACGAGCTTCACTTCGTCGACTGAAATGTGTTTTTTAATAATACCACTCAATACATAACAACAGGGATGTAATACATGAGAGCGAACAGGTGAGATTGTGCCGGAGCCAGAAGGTTGTGGACGGAGACTGCATACGTTAGACAACAGCACCCTCCAGTGTTTGTGTTCTTAAGTAAAAAACTATTGGATAAATACCAAAGGTAACCACTTACAATGATGTATTTCAGTTCACTGAACTTTGACATCGTAACAGATTGTGCAGTATGACACTGTTTCCACTGTTTCTTTTTAACCTTTAGCCATTATCCTTACTTCTTATCCTGTGTCTAATGATAGATTTTTTTTTTTTTAATCTAATGTTATTAGTTAATATATATATTAATCAGTTACATATTTTAGGTCCCTCGTATGAAAATGGTTGTAATGATTCAATGATACAATCATTTTCAGTCCAATGTACTCAGCCGTAAGCAGCCAACAGACTCCCATTTGTCATGTTACATGATGTCATGACGTCATGGTCGCAGTATAGAGGAGGATTACATCACAGTCAATGCCAGTCACAACTTCAGGCTTTTCCCAAGATACAAACCTTCTTAACTTCCATGACTTGGAATCTCTCTGCAGGAAATACGTAAACAAAAAAATACTAAAACCTGGGTCACACCTACTGTCACATGTTTTAAAGCAACAAAAAAAGATGTAAAATGCAACTGAGGAACAAGAGTAATAATCCAAAATTGCCTGTTTATGAAGAATGCTAAATATTAGGGATTTGTGCACACGTGCTAAGCAGTTTATCACCTTAACATTTTACTCAGAGGTGGCTAATCCACCTCACATCATGGATCAGGAATAACTTTCTATAACAGATGAAAGGAATGTGTACGTAATAGGTGACCAGTCATGGATAAAATACTAAAAATACCATACTTGTGTAAAGGTAGTTTACTATGGTCAGGTGAGGCAGAGGTAACGCTCTTACATAAAAGTCAAAAGAAGCTCAGAGTAAGTTATGGTTTCATTTTTATATAAGAGAATATTGTTAATTTCATGGCAGCTCTAGGAGGACAAAGAGCTCAAACATGTTTTTAAGAGGGAAAAACTTAAAGAGAAGTTAACCCTCTTCTCAGCTGACTGACCAAAAGCTGTAAAATGCATGATCTAAATCAAAATATAATTTCTTACATAAATATTTATTAAAAAATACTCAGAAGAAAAGAGAATGTAATGTTTTACAAATTGTGAGTTTAAAAGTTAAGCTTTCCTGAAGAACAAATAAGCTTTTTTTTTACAAGTAGAACAGAAGGAAAGCATGAAGAAAAGAAGTAAAGCCTTTATTCAAATATAACTGGCACCTTCACATTTTAGCTCCACCTTTATGTGACACTGAACATTTGAAATAAATAAAGTCAGCTTTTGGCCTTTTTGACATCAAACACCACACTGCACACAATGTGAACCTGTCCTTCAAGGAGAACCGGCCTCAGAATTAACATGAAAGGGTTCTAAGCTAAAGCATCGAAATCACAGGAGTTTGGAGAGTCCTGAACCAGGCTGTGGGTCTGCTGAGAGGAAGGCGGCTGCACAATGTTTGTGTAGAAGGTGTTTGTTCCAAGCATTTATGTGAAGCGGCATCAATAACCAACTATTGGTGAAATAAAAAATATGTGAAGTTATAGTGTGACCTGCTCAGGTAATCACACAAGATGCAACTGCTTAAAAACAACATCTTAACATCTATACCTTGTGGAATTTGCTCTGGCAGATGTCTGTGCCTCTCAGCCTGATATTAAACAGTGTTGTTGAGTGTTTTATTAATCCCTGCCTCAGTTTTACTCAGCCACTGTTATGAACGAGTTGTGAATGTGCTTCCCTGGTCATCAGACAAAAAGCTCTTCTATTGGTGGCCACCATCAGTCTGCCTCCTAATCCCACACACACAAGTTATATAAAGTGGCCATCCAATCCCACGTCACACGGACAAACGGCTAACAGTGCAAAGCTAGGCGGTCTGCTTGTGCGGCTCTTTAACTTCTTCCCGGAGCACCATGATTTTTATAGTGGACCTGCTGCTGATGCTCATCGACCTGATCTGCTCCATCCTGACCGCGGTCATCCAGACGTTCCTCCGGCCGAGGCTCAAGAGCATTGACGGGGAGCTCTGTCTGATAACAGGAGCCGGGGGCGCGCTGGGTCGCCTGTTCGCCCTGGAGTTCGCCAAAGAGGGAGCGCGCCTGGTGCTGTGGGACTGCAACACGGCTGCCAACGAGCAGACCGCCGAGCTGGCGCGGGAGATTGGAGTTGAGGTGCACACGTACACAGTTGACCTGTCCAAGCGTCAGAGCATCTACGAGGCGGCGGACAGAGTGAGAGCGGAGGTCGGGGAGGTCTCCATACTGGTCAACAACGCAGGCGTGGTGGCCGGGCGGAGGCTGCTGGACTGTCCAGATGAGCTGTTGGAGAGGACTCTGCTGGTGAACTGCCACGCGCTGTTTTGGGTGAGACTTGACGCACACACCTTTTACGCGCAAACACCTGTGCAAAACCGGGAGACTCCACTTTCCACACACAGCGCTGATGTGACCAGTCTGACATGAATTACATAACATCTATTTACTGTGGTCCTCCCCGCTGGCTCCGGTCAGAGTTTGTGCACTGATGTGTGATGGGATCAGAGCATCCTTTGCCACAGCAGAGCTGGAGCGTCACATGGCAGTAGAGAATGGGATGCCCTTGCAAGTGGCAGTGGAGGGGGAGGGGGGTAACTTTATATCACTCATCCACAGAATAGGAGCCCAAGGGAGCCTACCAGCAAAGACAGCATGTGATTCTGCACTTGATCCTCTTAAAGCCTGAGTCTCGTGCTCCTACAATAAAAGGGTATAAGCTCATAAGCACCAAATATTAAGGATATCAGGGAGAGACATATAGTGGGCGCGTGCTTTCTCCATTTTTGTGAAAGTGCCTTCCTCGCTAGAATGCACCTGGTGGCAGAGGGCTCCCAGTTGCAGCAGAACCTGAGATAATGTGGCCAAGAATGAGGAGCTGATAACCCCTTTTAAACCCAAATAGCCCGAACTGAACATTCATTTCACTGTTGCATATGCATATAAGCAGAATATGAGCTATCCATATTCTGAAAGAAAGTTATAAATTGCAAAACAGTAAAGCCGGGGCTTTTGAGGGCCCAAGGCGGTCATTAGTCTCTTTATTTTATTCACTTATTTTATTGTAATTAAGTTCTAAATTGTATTTTATTGTATCAAATTCTATTCTACCTATTCTTTTATTATTATATTTAATTCTATTTTATCTGCTCCTTTATTATTAATTTTCTCTTTTTTGTTTGCTAATGTTATTATAGCTTTTTTAATCTATTTTATTGTATCTCATTGTAAGCTTTCTTACTTGATTTGTCCTTTTCTTATTGGCTTATCCGTCATCTGTGAAGCACTTTGAACTGCACTAACCTGTGTGTAAAGTGCTATACAAATAAAGTTTGATTGATTGATTGATTGATTGAGACCTTGCCTACAAGGCCACAATAAACGTTGTGAATTCATTTATTTAGTTTTGCTTGTTTGAGACCTAAGGAGAGGGAGCCTGCTACTGCATTGTTAGATTTCTGATGTGTAGCCAGCCCATGTGACAAAAATCTCCAGTAAATAAACCAGGCCACTGTCAACTCAGTTTATTCTGTGCTTATATGCTGCATATTTGTCATATTGTTTCAGATACCCTCCAGCTTGAATAAGTCACATTAACTTTGAAAGGGGGACAACGTAGCCCTGTGGACAAGGCTGATTTTGAATTTGACTCAGGGGACCATGACCATTGTCACGGTTATGGATTAATCACGCCATCATCTCCATTTCTGTTAAATGTACTAATATAATTTTTCCTCACAGATGACGAAGGCCTTCCTGCCTCAGATGAAAGCAAATAACCACGGTCACATTGTAACCATTGCCAGTGCTCTCGGACTATTCAGCACTGCATGTGTAGAGGTAAAATGGTTAATGACTTCATAAAGCAAAAACTGAACAGACACATCCTAGAACAATCCATTTAAAAAGACACATAACTCTAACTGACTTGTCTTGTTTCAATTTCACCCCCAGGATTACTGTGCAAGTAAATTTGGAGCTGTTGGTTTCCATGAGTCACTGACACACGAGTTGCTAGCCGAAGACCTGGATGGCATCAAAACTACTTTAGTGTGCCCTTATATTGTGGACACAGGGATGTTTGCAGGCTGTGAGATCAGGTGAGATACAATCAGTTGTCATTCCAACTTTTCTGGTTGATAGCACTAGAAAGAAAAAAAAAAAAAAGGATGCTATGTTCTCCACTTCCTGTTTGGCATCTTCCAGGAAGGAACTCAGGAGTCTAATTCCACCTCTGCAGCCGCTCTACACCGTGCAGCAGTCCATGAAAGCCATTTTAGCCGAACAGCAAATGATCTGCATTCCTCGCATTATGTACATCCCCTTCCTCACACGAGCGTAAGTATCGATCAGGGCATTTGTGAAACACGTGCAGTATAAACGGTTAGAACCGAGGTGAAAATTAATGCGGGACTTTTGCATTTGATCTTTAGACTGCTACCGTGGGAGGCAAACGTGGCAACATATCGCTTCATGGGAGGCGACAAATGCATGCTACCCTTCATCAAGAATGTTGAAATGAAGACCTCCAACGGTCATATCAAATCCTCCTAACACTTTTCTGACTGTCTTATAACCTTGTTAAATAATGGACTGATGCAGACACCAAAGGCTCATACTGTATATTCTTAATACATGAACTTGTTATCTGAAGGGAGAGCCCACTATCTATACTTGTTCACACCATGGTAACTTCATTCACAGCCATATTGTAGAGTGATGGGTTATTTCTCGTTATAAATAACCAGAACTGGGCATAACGGAAAGTAAAAATGCTGTTATTAACCTCTACACTGGAGGCCAGTAAGATTCACAAACCAAGATAAACTCAAAATACAACAGAAATACCGAAGAGACTGCAATAGTAGCAGATCTATACAAGTGCCTCTTTTTATTCACAGAAACAAACAGTGCAGAAACAGAGACTAGACATAAACAAATCTACAGGAAACATGCAACAGAAAAATATTAAGCATTATGTTTGAGCCACAGACTACAGTCTCCATAACCGTAAAAAGGAATTCAAACATACCAACAAAAAAGCGCAAAAGAAATCTTTCCCATATGAATCAAAGGTTCAGCGTTCCCCAATACTGTTGAAATATATCTCTGCTGCTGCTGCTGTTGTTGTTGTTGTTGTTGGTGGTGTTGTTGTTGAAATAAACTGATTGTATCAGAACTTGAGAATCCTTGTTAGCCTTTGCTACACAGCACACAAAAGGCCCAAACACAAAACAGTAATTCAGTTATGTCAACTTTTGGTCATGTCTTTAAAAACCCTTAAAAAAACTTCCATCAGAGAACACACCCTAAATTCAGGCAAAATGATTATTTCCTCTGTCAAAATCCATCACATAACTGTCAAGTCACACCAAATCTGTAAAGACTCAAGTTCAGCTGAAGCAGGTCTGTCATGTGACCCCGAGGCCGCTGTGGCTACTCCTGCAGTGTATTGCGGTCTCATTATGTGAAGAGCATCACATCCGTTTCAAACCAACTGCACACTGGCTGCCTGTAAGTAACCCTGCAAGAACTGGAGGGCTTCTGCATTCAGACTGGTGCTCAGCATCGAAGGAACCTGCACCAAAATAAAGGGAGACAAGAAGAAACAATAACTGATTTGCTTTCTGCAGCACCCAATCATCTGCACATGCAGCTCAACAGGTCTTTTATTCAAGACAAATCTAAACCAAGTCATTACGACTTGTTTAAACATCACCACAGATTAGCTCTGAAGAACATTTCCTGCATGGCTAAACATACCCTTCCTGGAAAGGCAGTAGAAAGCTTGTGGAGTGATTGTGCCAGCAGAATCTTGGGGTTGCCGACGGCGTCTCCGATCGGGTCATGCTCCTTCTTCCCAGCAAAGGCCAGCTGTGAGAATGCTGTCTGGTAGCCTGGTGTGTCCTCAATGTCGATGAAGTGCTCATCATCTGGGATGCTGTCATCTTCTGGTAACTCAAAAAGACCAATGAGGGCCTGGAGCAGTGGGGTCCTTAACAGACACATGAAAACACAGATGACTATTAGTTAATTTTAACATTCAAGTACAGTATATGTATACTAAACTAGAGCAAATACATATTCAAAATTATAGTGATCCAAATTGGTCATCTATTAATCAAAAGATGACCAAGCTTCCCTGCCCTAGCTTTCATGAATTCAACCTTAAGAACAGATTTCTATTAAAAATTGTAAATCAATCTGAAAACAGAGCTGACATGAAACATGCTTGATCTGATATTAAAGGTCCTGCACACTGCACAGGCACTGTGGGTGTGTAGGAGCTTGAATCAATTGACCATGAAGGATAGAAAGGCAATGCTGTGTTTTCATTGAGCAGCTTCCTTACCAGATTTTAGTGTACTCCGTGTCCATCATTGCAGGACACTCAGTAAGGACTTTTGTAATGCCAACAGCACAGATCTTCTTCTCAACTGCTCCAGACACCTTCTGAACCTCTGGAACAACTATTTTCTCCAACACCATACCAAACATTCTGCAGAAAAAGAAGCAAACAGGATTAATACATTTTGCCACTGGTCTTCTACAAACATAAAGACACACTGGAGACCTGCAAACCCACTTATATCAGGAACTATTGAGGGGCATATTTACTACACTACAGACAACCAACAAATCAGATGACATTTCATATGAAAATGAGAGGTAGCATTACTCACTATATATATGCATATAAATGGGTGGCAAGTGCACTACCAGGTCATCATCAGGATGGAAACATGCAAATCCATTTTAACAGCTGTGAATCCAAGCTGACTACAGCTTCATTATTTTAGGGGCCATCTTTCAAGATTTAACGAGTGTTTGATGATCAAAGTTTTGGCTGCAATATTCCCTCAAAATATGTCCTGTTCCTAGAAAATGGTGCTTCTTCACAGTGAGCAAAGCGGGTTTCAATAGCTCGAGAGGGCCAAACAAATTCAGAGGGACAACCAGCTTATGAATCATTTGACCGCTAAGGTGAATATAACTTCCCATGTTCCCACTGCCTACATGCTGCACTGATGGATGAACCCACTAAATAACCGCAGTCAGACATCAGTGTGCGTTGTGTTTTATATTGAAAATACACTTACTTCGGCTGGATGCTGTCAAAAATCTCCTGAAGTGCAATAGCTCCGTATTTGACACAATACAAGTTGATAAACACCAAGAAACCTGTGAGGAAGAGGGACGCCAGTGAAAATCTGAACACTTGACACTATACTGGCTGATATCACACCCTTGCAGTCAGTTCTAACAACTTAAAGCAAGTGCTCGGTCACTGACTGATCAACAGATTAATAGGTCTAAGCAGAACAGTGAGATGATGGTACTGACTCTTGATGAACTTGGTGGTTTTGGAGCTTTGTAGCCTCTGGAAGAGCAAGATGAAGATCTGTTTCCTGTACTGAGTGATTGATTCTCTGGCAAAAGAAAAAGTAAAACAGGTCAACAAAACATGTCACAATATAACCCAATCAATTTCACCAGGTGCTACATTTCACTACTGATCAAACTATAATCAACTTACGGAGGCATGTGCTCGATGATGCTGTTGAGAAGGTAAAAACCTTGGTGGTCATTGGCCTTAGAGGCAATGAGCTTTTGGAAAACTCCAAGCAAGCCAGGCTGAGGAAGAGAGATGAGATCGCAGCATGAATATACTTGTTACAGTGAATAAAATGGATAATCCATTTATGTTAAGTATGACATGTATGCATTTATAATGCAAGTATGTAAAGATACTATCAATGTCGTCAGCTGCAGACAAGTAAAACATTGCAATATTCTCTGCTACGCACAACACTGCTGTCACTTACTATTTTATCTGCAGCAGAGCTGGCAATAGTGGCACCTCCCTTCTCAAGGTAAGCCTGAAGCAGGCGCACCAGAGGGGGAATGTTTCCTGTCCGCTCCCAAAGCACAGGTTGCAGCAGGTGAGGAAATAAAGCCATGTAGGAAGCGGGAATAGAGTTGGAGTGGATCTCTAAGAGGAGAGACATCACCTGGAACACGTATGGAAGAAACTCTGTAACAGAGGACACGGGGGAGAGGAGTTGAGTTGCCTTTGATCAGCTACCAGCTTTTGTTTTATCAAAATGTCTTCTAAACAAAGACAAATCGATTTCATGGGTAAATGACACACCCTGCACATCATTCTGAAGGATTTCAGTGAAGACTGGGAAGAGAGCCTCCTCGAAGCTGCTGACAGTAGTGGGGTTGGCCTTGCAGGTGATGCGGACAGACAGGCACAGGGACTCAAACAGGTAGTGGTTAAAGTGAGGCTTGCTGGGATTCTGAAAATAAGTGACAGACAGTAGAAAAGATGACACGTGTATCCTTTAAACAGGCATCTTGGTAAAAATATACCTGTATCCATCAATAATAAAGTCTGGATTACCTTGCTGACTAACAGGAGCTTATGAGTGAGCTGCCCAATCAGAGTGGGAATGTAGGGAACAATGGCCTCCTGCAGGAGGGAGAAGCTGCGCATGATGGCTTTAAAAATGGAAAAGAAAAAAAAAAAGAAATAAACACAAAGACATGATGAGACTACTTAAAATAACTTTGGAGTTGGTCTGATACTGACTGAAGACCATTAATGGGGAGCATTTAGACAAAGAAAGTCAGGTATACCTTTCATGATGTATTCATTTTCTGCAGAACCAGGAAGCGCCAGTGCCTTGAACAAGTAGTTGAGCAACTGTTCAGTAAAAGGTGCCATCTCTGCAGGAGAGATACTGAAAAACACAGAGGGTGATTGGCTAAATTAATGGGTTGGTAGCTAAACAGATGGATCTAAAAGCCTGAGCAGACTTTCCATACTGCCATGTTGCTTCAGCTCAGTTGTCCATAAAACTTTTTGTGAACTGTTTACTTTGGTATTCACTCCACACACACAATTAATTAAGCTAAAGATATACAATATAAATATGCGTCACTGTATTGCTTGATACTCACAGTGTGGTGTTGTTGGGGCCTCTCATAGTAAACAGCCTCTCCAAAGCATGGGCAGCGTAAGTGTGCTCCACTGTGCTCTCTGCCTGCAGGTGAGTTATCAGTAGAGGAACTGCCTGCAGCAGCTGCTCTTTAGGAAGCTGAGGGACAGAGAAGAGGCGCTCTGTAATACATTCATTAGGCTTTTTAATTTAATTTAACAAGTTGTTGAGAAAGCAAGAGTTCACACCTGGCTTCTGAAGATCATAACATACTTGATGGCATCTGCCTTCAGCACTGGGAATTCATTAACTACAGTGATAATAGAAGAGATCGATATTAGTTTGTGTATTCACAAAAAAGTTTGGACATTCAAATTTCGCAACAGTTGCGAAACCACAGCACAACTGCAAAACACATTTAAAAGCCATGTCAGTTGAATAGAATGTCCAGTATTTATTTCAACTGCTCAGCTACTAGCTAAAAATAAAACAGTCAAAGTAAACAGTTAGCCAATGTTTAAACACGAGATATTTAGCAACTGTACAGCAGATTGAGGCCTTTAAGAGTATTCTTACCATTGAGGGATTTTAAGTCTGGGAGAATGTGATTGACAAAGAATTCTGTCAGATTCACCAACTCATTGGCTTGTGTTATTCCATGCTAGAGGGGGAAAAAAGGACAACATATATATTTTTAAAAAAATAAATATATAAATAAATAAATATATAAATAAATATATATATATATATATATATATATATATATATATATAAATATAAAAAACACAGATAATGAATTTACACTGTATTACCAGTTACAATAACCCTCAAAATGTTTAGCTCAACCGTACCTTCTGTGTCTGGGCTTTTGATGCCAGTGATGTGACCAAATAGATGGCAGCATCTTTGTGTTTCCAGTTCTGCCCGGGGTTCTTTGCAAACTCTGCCAGCATCGAGTTCACATAGCCAGAGAAGATTGCCGTGACTGGGCCCTCGAAAAACTTACAAAGGCCTCTCACCAAATCACATGCTGCCCTACGACGAGTGTCGATGTCTGAGGAAGAATGAGATGAAGGTTATCCTTAGCATGGTTTGGTTAACTGTCCATCATTTGTCAGGCTGTATGCAGAAAACTTCAATTGAAATATTGGATGCTAACATTCTAATTTACTTTGACTCATCTTATATGACAGGATGGACATCTTTCTGGTATTCTTAACAACAGTCAAACACTTAATTTGAAGAGAAATCACATACGTCATGTGTTGATAATAGTCTGTCATCTTATCATAAGAATTATTTCCATTAGAATCTGCGATCTTTACCGGATCCTTCAAGGTCCCTGCGGATGTATTCCTCAGAGTTATCTTCAAAGGCCTCCTCATCTGCACCTGGTTGGGCATCACAGACAGTCTTGTCAGTATCACAGTACATATTTACATGTTAGTGTCCATGCAAGCAGAGCCCTGATTCAGTCTTCTGCTGAAAACATTTTCTAGGTGCAATCTGATGACTCAGAGAACAAAGCATTTCCTTACTTCTGAACTCCATGTTGGGCACAATGACCTTCTCGCAAATGCTAGTGAGTGTATTCTGGTCCTCAAATAGATGCTTGTAGTGTGGCCTCTCACAGACCGAAGCCAAGAACTGGATAGCATTACTTACAAGCTGCAACAAAGAAAAGGTTTATTGTGAGTACAGGAAAAGAATTTCAAAATAGAACAGCAGCAACAACAGAAACACAGTCAGGGATGAGTGATCTCACCAGGTCATATTTGACTTCCTGGCCAGTAGAAACTAGAAGGTTCCAGATAGCAGTGACGAAGCGGGGAAGGTACGGCTGAAATTCTTCATCGTACTTCTGAGCGTAAAGAGCAGCATTGTCGCAGATCTGAGACTTCAGCAACTCTAGGAGACCTGCTTCCTCCTCATCCTGGAGAGTTGTCAGGACAGAGACACAAAGAAATGTTAAGAATCACTTGAAAGTACAGCAGCTTAAATGAACTCCATGAGCAGAAAAGATACAACTCACATCTGTTTGTAAAAGTTTATTATCCAAAGTCAGGAGGCCATGGAAATTGGTCATCCAGGTTTCCATGTTGTCTTCAAAAAACTCTGGAAGGTCCTGTGTAATAATCCAGAGTACAGCCATAAGTAAATGTGTAGTGTACAAAAATTGAAATGAATTACTACAGAAACAGAAGCTGGATTTACCTCTATATGGAACAAATTCAACATGACACTTTTCTGAAAATACTAATGTATTGCTTGCAATAGTTACCCATTTATTACAATAAATCAATAATTACTATGTAATTGTATTAATTTCCAATTCAAAATAATAAACCATAGCAAACTCATCACTTCTATCGTTTAGTTAGGTTGCCACATTTGTTGAAAAAAAAAAAAAAAAAAAAGAAGAAGAATTAATCCAATAGGTATCAAAGAGATTTGTCCAAAATAGCAAATTCATTCAAGTAAAAACCAAACTGAACTGACCTGGAAGTTAAGACTGTAGAAAAGTTTTGAGATGAGAGTGAGCGAGGAGAAGAGGACCTTCAAGGCATTGACATCTGTAGCATGAGTCTGACACAACTCAATTGTGGCCTACAGAAAAGAAGAGAGAAAATTAACTATAAATAGTTCCTCATATCAAAACATTATCATAACTATGTCAAACATTTCAATATTGGCTAAATCAAACAAATATATTGCTATAACGACTGGTTTACTTGTAAGTGTTGTTGTTGTAATTGCACTGATAGTAATTGCAAACCTTGAACAGCTCTGTCAGAGGCAGAGCAAATGTGTCCAGTACTAGTTTTATCTCCGACCAAAGCTCATTTGATTTGAACTCATGGCGATACCTTGAAAAGCAGAAAAAGGTAAAAAATGTTTGAAATTTCCTGTGCAAAGTTGATTTTAAAAACATTTTTAAAACCTTAAGAGTGACCTCTACCTCTTGAAGAGGGAATGCGCAGTGCGAAGCACTCCATTGATGATGTGGAAGTCTCCACTTCTGAAGCGGGTCACCATCTCAGTTAGCAGGTCTGGCCATTTTTGAGGGAAATCTTCCCTTCCTATGATACTGATGGCATCACTCAACTGGGGAGATATGTAGCATAAACAGGGACTTGGTTGAGCATCTTCCTTCACACCTTCAAGTTAGACCCTTTACGGCACTGTGACATACAAGGGCGTACCTGTTTTTGAATCTGTTCCGGACTGCTTAGCATCAAATTTACAATGTTTGCTTTGATCGCTGTTCGGTCTGCATCAGAGATTTTGTTTGGTTCATCTTCAACCTTTGGGAAAACAGAACACAAACATAGGATATGGAGTCAGTGCACAGTTTATACTGTTTATATACAGTTAGTTATATACAGTAGGTGGGATAAACTTTCCAGTACACCTGACTGTATGATGCAATCTACTGCATCATCACAATCAACAGTCCTAAAAAAATATCACTGCAGTGAAGCAACACTGTAAACTGAACTCAACCTTCTTGAAACGGGGCTTTAACAGCAGTAGATTGTACAAATGTTTACAATGGTG
This sequence comes from Seriola lalandi dorsalis, assembly GCF_002814215.2. Lineage (NCBI taxonomy): Eukaryota > Metazoa > Chordata > Actinopteri > Carangiformes > Carangidae > Seriola > Seriola lalandi. Next base: position 147,269 of record NW_019525075.1, read on the forward strand.
TGTATGTTGTGTAGTGTGAACGCAAAAGCGTCCACTACGGAACCAGCTGATGGACTGTACTGCTGCTGTGCCTATGCAAAACCACTGACCCACTGATGAAAAACCTTGTAACTGCCACTATAGTAGGGTTTATCTACATGGCAGATTATGAACAAGTAGTTTGTCCTCCCTGTTCACAGTTTGTCATAAAGTAGCAAATACAAAAGACAATGTGAAATCTGATGTATGCCATGACGGCAGATATGAACTGTACATTATTTCTACTGGACCTGTCACAATCTAGACAAACTGTATCTACAAACAAGATATTGGATTGGTATGAACAGAATGATAAACATGTCAACTTTATGTTACTTAGTGAGACTCAAACATGTAAACTTTATGTTACTTAGTGAGACTCACAATGCGCCAGTTTCTTTTGATGTAGTTCTTGAATGTAACAGCAGCACAGACGCGAATCACGTTGTCTTGGGACTTCTCCAGCAAAGTGAGTAATAATAAAGGGTAGTTCTGGTTTCCCTCAACAGATTCAAGAAACTTTTCAGCTAATAAAGAAAAGGGATAAACGGAAAACAGGTGTTACAGAGCAGAGATTACACAATCAAATGAATGTTTAACGTAAATAGGTCGATGAGAACAACATTGCATCTGAACTGCATTAGTACAGGCAATGGTATGTCTGTAAACTGTATTACCTGGACGTCTGACTGTTGGGTCTGGATCCAGTGTTTTCCTGAGATACTCAGTGAGGGTTTGTAGGTTAGCATCATTCAGTTCCATGCTGGTAACTGAGGGTGAGAAAACCAGAGAGTGAAGGGGCAGCAATTTGCCCAAGAGGCTGACTGACTTTCTACATATGATTGGACTTTAACTAAATGCTGAGTAATCCTGTACACAAATTTTAGCAATGCGTTATTAAAACGTGTGTATTGGTTCCAGCAAGATCACATTGCTTAAGAGTTTCCAGTGTGCTAAGTTTAATTATTAGAACATCCCATCCCAACATTGTGATTAAAAGCTCCTAAATATTCACTGATCTCTCTGACAAGTCAAAGCTATTCTTGATAACAAGTTTACAGCTCCTCTGCTAGTTTGAGCCATTCATGCAATCAGCCCACCGTTAGCCTGCTAGCAGCTAACCTAGCTAGCTGGCTACAATCTGGCATCCGCTCCGATGGCCCCGCTGACTCCAGATCGGTTTATGCAGCCTTATGTCTAAGCTAGCAGGCTAAAGGTTGTCTAGTCTTCTGCAAGTTCAAATATAAGCACATGGTGGTCGGGATATCACATAAACTGGTCCGCATATAAAGTTTAAGTTATATATAACGGAATATGTCTATTGCTCCTTTGTCCCAACTTACACAACGTACAATACTATCTAAAGCAGCATGGAAAGCAATAACCCAGTTCCAGTGAATAGTCTGATCCAGTAGCCGGTTTCCTCCAAGTCAGCCTGCTAATGTTAGCGCTAGCTTGCTAATGTGTTCAGTGCTAACCACAAAGTTCGCTAATTCCCGAACACTGCGTGTTTACTCGCAGGATATTGGACTATGATCCAGTCTACAAGTTTGAATCTCGCATTACTCGATATGTTGACTGTTAAAGTAATGGGGCGTCTTACCGTTGCAGTGAATTTCTGTCAGAAAGGGATGGGGAGGCACTACGGACCGAACAGACTTGCTCGCCGTGCCAGCTTTCAAATGTCTGGAGCAAAAGGAACTGCGCGGTCAGTATACTGCGCAAGCGCAGATGTCATGCGAAAGCTCTAAGACACACCCCTTGCTTGGCCTCTATCCTCTATCAGAGACAGTAGAGAAGATCTTTGCCTGCGTCAAGTGCAGCAGCGTAAGGCATGTGTTTACTATTTAAATGGTACAAATAGATAAATAATTGTGTTCACTATATGAAGGCTACATATGGACAGTAGAAATGTATTTTCTACTTTCACTTAAGACGTCTGGAAGACTCTTAAAGACACGTGATGGTTCTTCACAAGTGACAGCTATTATATTACAGTTCAAGTGATGCATCTCAAACCTCTGCATACAGTAGATCCTTGTAAGGAAATGAATACAGCCAAATTGAACTGTTCACATTTTAATCGTGAAAGCATGAAGGCATTCATCACAGAATGACAGTCTTAACAATAATGTACTTAGAACAGTATATCTGAAATGTAAAACAAAAAACAGCTTCAACACAGAAAGCAGCTGATATGAATACAAACACATTTTTAAATGACAACACAAATTGAACATTTTTAGTGAGCGTAACCCTTTTCCTGTCTCACAGGTTTGGGAACAGAGGCTCAGAATACTGGTATGCTACAGGTTGTGCGTCTGACGGATGTTTAGGGTGTCTCGCAGCATCAGGTCACGGAGTCGCCAAAGTGCATCTGCCATTGTCTTGTGGGCCCCCTTACTCTTCAGCCAATGGGATGGTAGTCTGCTCTCTTGCTCTTTTGTCAGGCGCACATCTTGTTTTTGAACTGAAAGTGTATAAATATGATAAACATTAAAATCATAGTTATTTAAGGAAGTCAATGAAGTGAAATGAATATTGATGTTCTTTTTAAGGCTTTAATTAAGTGTGTAAAAAAAAGAATAGTTCAATGCATGTGTCTTGACCTGAAAGGGCTTGGTCCCACTTGCTAATAGTAGAGGATTCTGCAGTAAGGCCCTCGATGTATCTGAGGTACGCCTCAGAGTGGAGCAGCCGCTGAGACTTGGCCGGCGGAGACACAAACACTGGGGTGGTTGGCTGCTGGAGTGCAGGTTGTCCCATCTGGCCTTGTCCTGGATATGGTGGTGGAGCTTGCTGCCCTGGGCCCATCAAACCCATCTAATGACATTATTATAAGAACTCTATTATTTCTCTGATCCGGAATAGAATTTACACTGCATTTAAACTTCATCAATATCTTGATTTATTCAAAGCCCCAATCTGGAACTGTTGTGTGTGTCCAAACATCACAAGCGTCATATAGTGGTTGTACATGGTCTGTGGATTAGGGCTATAAGCACCAGGTTTGCATCATCAGCATGTACTGAAATACTAGAAAAAGACAGAAAAAATGGAACTGGATTTTCACTCTCATTTCTGAAAATGTTTTAGAATAGCCTGAAGTAACCATAAATTAACTTCTGATCAATTTCTTGACATTAGCCAGGAGTCTCATAACCTTCTCTGAACACATTAATCTGCATCAACACAGCAACTTGTACCAAAACTTTGATCTTGCATCGAATTTGCAACGATTAGTTTAGAGAGTCTAATAGATTACCTGGGATCCATGAATGTTTCCTACTCCAGGTCCACCTCCCATGCCATTGACACCTGTTGTGATATTTCACATCAAGATACTGTCAGAAAGTGCAGGAGGCCTCTTGATACTGGTTTAGATTACAAACACTACATTCAAAATTCAATACTAAAATGATCCAATGTCATTAATCTACATTAGAACAGTTAAGAATGCCAATTATGAATATATTAATTCAAATATCAGGTTTAGTTTTTTTTTTTGGCTCAATGGAGACACTGAATTTCTCTCAGTGATACATTACCAACAGGCCTACTGGTAATGACCAGGACAAATAACCAAACCCCAGTTGAGGCTATATGCTCTCAACTGAGTAGTCATCAGCTTAAGGACCTCAGCCTATTGGTGCAGGTATCCCCTCCAGTAAGTCAGATTGGTAGACAGGAAGCAACTGCGTGACAGGTGGGGTGGCTATGATGGCACTCTTACCAAAGAATGGCATTCCAGGGAACCCAGGCATAACAGGCAGGAGATGTTGGGGAAAAACAGGCACCCCCATGTGATGTAGTGGTATGCCAGTCATACTAACCATGCCTTCAACATGGCCCTGCAGGGGCATCATAGTTGACCTATATGCACCCATCATTCCTTCTTAGGAAGGGACAGTAGTAACACAAAACAGCAACATGCATCAGTCAAACATGCATCAACTACTTCACTACCAAGCATGCATTCATATGTTAATATACTGTTTATGCTTTCATTTAATCACCACATAATTATGATGGACATGAAATGGAATAAAGACCACACAGATGAAAAATGCACAATCAAGACAATTTGATGCACATGCACTACTCTCAAGCACTCATTAATTTTTTTAGTATCAATCCCCAAATGGTGCGCAGCAACCTTTCCCTTATGGAATGCATTCAAATATTGATATTATGTGGAGTCTATACGATGTGAGGATTGAGGAATAAACAGTAATGTACAACAATCAAGGTTTGGACTTATCAATTAAGTGAAACGTTAGACAACATGAAATTGTATCACAAAGCTGCACATTATGAACATGCAGACATGCTGGTGATTAGGAAATTTAAAAAAGGTGGATAAATCTAGAGGTTCAGCTTCTTATTCCAGCCTTCTGGTGTACACTGGGAATCCATCTGCATCTATGAGGGGTTACCTGACACAGGCGTCATGCTGGGATTTAGCATCCCCATGGGGGTTGGGGGAGGCACCACCCCCATCAGTGCCCCTACTGGGGTACCTGCTCTAGGGGACGTCTGATGATGGGCTCTGTCACGCTCCTGCTGCTCGGCCACTTTAGCTGCTCGCTCTGCAACACAATAAAGACAAATATAATATCTAAACTTTGTACTATTTACAAACCACCGGATCATTACTAGAACTGATCAGTTTTGTCTATCAAATTGGAATAAAAGTTCTTCTCACCTTCATACTCTGCTTTCCTGGAACTCTCCAGATTCCTCCACTCTGTTCCAACGAGGCGGCTCAGCTCCCCGAAGGAGAAGTCTGGGTGCTGGGCTTTGATGACGGCTCGCATCTCACTGCTGAACAGGATGTAGCCACTCATGTTGATCTTCCGCTTTGAGCCTTCCTTCTTTGACAGACCTTTAATAGATTTTGGTGTGGACTGCAAACAAACACAGGAGCCATTTAGAAAATGCTCCTATTTCACCTGTTAGTTTAAGTCAGAATTTTACATTGGTAATGAAAGACTTTTCCCCCCTGACCTGTGGAGGAGTGTAAGGCATGATATCCATGTCACTGGACATGGAAGATTGCATCTGAGGAAGAGACTGGTCCCCTAGCTCGCCATCATCATCCCCAAGATCCTCTAGCTCCTCATCTGTCATGTCAGCAAACTTAGCCTCCAGTTCCTCAATTTTCCTGTCCAACAGAGGTGATGGCTCCTTCTGGGGCACTATGAGCTTTCTGTATAAGACAATCAGCAAAATATACTGTGCATTTTATCCCATTTTTTCCAAATAAATCATTCAGAAAAAACTGGCTGCCATATTTTACATTCTTCTTCCATTATACTGGAAGATAGGCATAGATGATCTTGAAGCAGAAAGGAACAGCCAGGATTTATACCCTTCCATGTTTGGGTTTTGTTTAGGACAAGTGTATAACAGTCCTTTAACAAAGTAGCTAGTCATTCCTTTCCACCTGCCAATAATGACATAAGCATTTAATGTACATATTGTTCACCTAAAATAGTATATTTCATCCTCCACCACCTTCCCAGAGAGTGAAAAGCGCTTAAGCCCCTTGAACTTCTTCATCTGCTTCTCACTCTCGATGTAGCGGCTCTCGCAGAGCAGCACATTCTCTTCAGGTACTTCAGTTGGCCGGCATGACAGGTAGTCTTTGAAGGATGAGACCACACACTTTCCTGTGAAATTAAATACTGATTCAGTGAATGTAACTAAGGATCTCAATGAAGTACAAACACATAAAATAATAGTGATATATCACTTTCTGCTATCTATTTCAACCATATACTGTAAGGAGGGTACCTATGATGCAGGTCATGGGGCAAGTCTCCTCCAGGTTGCTAAGGAACACCTCCTTCTTGTAGAACATCTTAGTGGGCTCATGTTCTGTTTCTTCTGGATGGATGAAAATGGGACCAAAGAAGTAGCCTGCTCCATCTCGCATCCACATTTTCTCAATCCTGTATAATATATTTAAGACATAAGCTGAATTAGATACACTGGTAATTAGATAACCTCTAAATATACTTGCAACACTGTCATGCCATTGCTCCAAGCTCCCTGTATTCCATAATTTCCAACCAGACAACATCAAAAAGTTCCTGTGTTCATGATAGATGGGAAGGAGGTGTTTTGCATGCATTGTATGCATTTAATTGAAAATTGCTTATAAAAAAATGATATCAACTTTTGTCAAATTTAAACAGGGCATACGCAACCATTCTAATACACTGTAAGTACTGGGAAACATATACAAGCATCAACTCTACCTGCCCACTCGGTGGCGCACTAGTCCATGAGAACCAATGTAGACACAGTCTCCCACTTTGAGCCACAGGTTGTTGTAGCAGAGCTGCTCATAGTACTGACACCCTGGCTCCCCATTGGTCATATCCATTGGAACATCCTCCCTCTCCTGCAGACACAAATTGGTTTCCTAACAGTAGTCTGCAATTTTATATATGTGTATTCATTCCAATTTTATAGAAATAACCAACTGGCATTTACCTTCTCCACAATACTATCTGTCATTTTGCTTTCATCAGCCATCTCTGGTGGTTTCTCCTCTTGTTTGGGGGCAAACATGGATGCCACACGGACCACAGGTAAGGGTACCTCTCTGGGAACGAACCGAACCGAGCTCAGGGGCATGGTCCACATCTTGATCTTCTTGAAGGACTTGGATTTGGCAGAGTAGCGTGATTCACAGACAAATACATCCTCGGCTCTGAAGCCTTCTGGGTGAAGTTTGAAGTACTCCTTAAATGCAACACATCATAAACATTTGGTCAGAACTGACTACACACTCCGACTGCTACAGCTCAACAACACGGATGGAAAATCAAGCCTTTACCTTCACAAACATGACCACACATTTGCCAAGAATCTTGCTGACAGGAGCTTTGTTGTAGTAATCGCTCTTAAAGACTTCCTTCTCCAAAAACTTTCTTGTGGCGAGATGAAATGTTTCATTTGGCCTGTAGAACCAGCAGCCATACAGCCACTTCTCACCTGCATTTATCAGAGATGGAAAAAGTTGAATTAGATCAGACCTAAAAAAAAAATGATGCCTTGCTGAACTAGAACAGCAATTGAAGATACAGTACATAAAAATACTGCTTTTCTTTGTAAAAACAGATTATTTTGTGATCAGTGCTAAGGAACTGACCGGTGTCATCTTGCCAAAGGCGTTCAATGTAGATGATATGGGGCTGGAGGTTGGGCTCTGCAGGTTCCACATACACATAGTCTCCCACATGGTACATACTGTCCTTGAAGCTACAGTCCTGACTGTAGGTACGCTGCAGGTTAGACTGCCATGATCCTCCAACAGAATCCTCCCTCTTCTCAGCTTCTGGGAATTCAACAGGTACTCAGTGAAACAAGGCCACAGTATATGCAGAGACAATGCATGGTGGGATAGAACGTCTATGTATTGTGAACTTAAACTAATATTTAACAGCATACCCCTTTTCTCCTCTTCCCTTTTGATTTTGTCCTCCTCGAACTCCTTGGGTAGTTTCTCTTTCTTCTCCTTTTCCACATCACTATGCAGATGTTTGGAGGTATAGCTGAGAGCAGGAGACATCAGGATCTCTCCATTCTTACACAGCTCGTCTCTGATCCGGATAAAGAACTGCTGCAGCTCCACAGCATCTTCAAAGATCTCAGAGTCGGTCCTGTAATGAACAAAAGGTGTAACACTAACTTTAGCTTTGTTTTAATACAATAATGCTGCAATATCAATGCTGCAAGATGATTCGATGGCTGTTACCTCACCTATTCAATCGTCTGGCCTTTTCCAGCACTTCAAACATATGATCCTGAAATACATCCAACCTCTTGTAACGCCCTCGGTCTACATTAGTCCTGATGATCTCAAAATTGAGTCGTGGCTTCTCAGGATTTGCAGGATCTAGGGCGGGAATCTCAGCGAGTGAATCACTGTAGCAACGGCCCTCGTCGTCTTGGTGACTGAGCACGGAAACAAAGAGGCTGCGGATAAGTTCCTGAATGAGGCGGGGCACATCAGGCACATGGGCATCATCTCCTCCCTCCAGGTCACGCCTCGTCTCTAACAGCACCCTGTGCAGCACCAGAGCGTCACGGTAAATCAGAGACTCGGGTTCGTTGTAAGTACAGGCATTGTTGAACATGAGCACCAAGTCCTCCACCAGTGCATCCACATCTTGGTATTTATTAGCCAACATGTGGCTCTTGATCTTCTCCATGTCCACGGGTTTCTTGATGGCGATGTAGTAATCAGGCAGCTCAGCACGAGACGGCAGCCGCAGGAAAATTGTGCTGAGACGACGGCCCCGCTTATCTGTGTAGTTCTTGACAGCCTCATAAAGCTCATTCAGCTTTTGCTGTAGGGGGGTTAAATACTTGGACTTCTTCAGAGTGATACTGTTCTTTCCTGCAGTCAAATAAAGTGTATGTGTGTTACTGGTAACCAATCTTTCTACTTCTTGATAGGTAACAAACCCACAAGTAAAACCCATGAAATTAAACTGTGACATACTTATTTTCAACTTTGGGGACATCATGTCATCATCATCAGTCGCTGGCCCAAGATCCCTGCGTCTGTCTTTCATAATCTTCTCAAGGATGTCAGCGTCATTGTAGACCTTAAACACAACAAAAAGGTTCGTCATGAGGAGATATTGATCTTTTTAAGAACTTTGGATCAGACTATATTTAACTCACAGTTAACAATAACATTTTTCAAAATTCAGATTTACATCCATAGTCTATTGAATTCACTGAAGAACATTGAGGGCTGAGAAATAAGACGTTACCTGGGAGCCTTCCTCATTGTAGTGTCGTGCATTGCGGAACATCAGCTTCATATCTTCCACCATTGAATCTTCAGTCATGTACTTGTCTGAGCGGATGTTGTGCTCAATGGTCCTGAGGTCCATTGGTTCCAGGATGACCTTGTAGTAGTCGGGGTAGTCCTTCTTTGAGGGTTTGACCATGAAAAGGTCACACAGTCTCCGACCACTGCCAGCTTCTCGCGCATCAGTGACCGCAGCTAAGAGAGCTTTCATTCTGTTTTTCTTTGTGTTCTTCTTGTGACTGGAAACAAAGTGCAAGTCAATTGTCACTCTCTCCCTCCACACACACACACACACACACATACACACACACACACACACACACACAAACAAAAAAAAACAAAACTAATAACTACAGAGAGTTAAGCAAATAAAATGTGACGAAGTGCACCTTTTTCTTTTTGTACTACTGGTGTCAGATGTGGCAGAGGAGAGCATGCTGTCTCCATCATCATCATCCCTCTGTAAAAGCTCTTTTTTCTTCATCTAGAAAGATAAAAGGTGATATAAAACTCAAATGGTCTGAATGAATTTAAAACTTTGCTCATTGGTTCTCAAGAACAGGTACACAAAACCTTCTCAGCAAATGTAGAAAAAGAAATTAACACAGATGCAAGTAGAAACTTAGGACTGACCTGCTGAATGTGTTGGAGCTTGAGCGCACGCTTGTAGATGGAGGAGTGAGGAACATTGTAGCGTTTGGCATTCTCAAACATCAGCGTTATATCAGAGTCAATATGCTCAACACTCTCGTATTCATTGTTCTTCATCTTGTTCCTGTGGGGAATTACGGGCTCTCACATTTGGGAAGGAGGGCACAGAAATACTGTACTGTACAGTGAATGTGTGTGACGCCGTAGGGGTAGAAAGTAAAAAGAGAGAATGTTGGTAGAAAGAAAATAAATCAAATTAATGATGAAAGCATGAACAAATTCTTCTAATATTTGCTTGGAAAGCCGCGTAAGTGATCACCAATAACCCTTTCTACCATAATACCAATTGTAATGTACAAAAAACCATTGGATGTAGGACGAGGTAGATGTGTTATCTGACGTATATATGTTGTAAATTCACTGTCTCTAATGACAAATTTCAACCCCGCCGGTAAAAAGCTGATCTACTATAAAAAGCTACATTTGCATTTTATTTTTGAGAACATTTTATATGGCAACCTGGACTATATTCTCAGGCTCCACTAAATATAGAAATATCGAAAGTAAATAGACATTAAACCCCCGAGTCAATACAACACTTTTTCTCAGAGGATCGTTAACTCAATTTCCTCTTCTTGTTAATAACAGACAAATGAACACATAAAGTGAGGTCAGGTCTTTTTATGCCATACTTAATCTGATGGAGGCAGATGGGTTGGCTAATCTGGTGGTAGTAGTCAGGGTAGTCCTTCCTGGAGGGCAGCTGCAGGAAAGGCTCAGAGATCAGCTGGCCCTGGCTGTTCCTGGCACCTCGCACAGCTTCATAAAGCTGGAAGATCGGGTTACTCATGTCCATGTTAGAGGTCATACTCTCTGCCTCTGATTCCCCCTCATCATAGTGAACAGACCCTGAGAAATACGGGAGGTATGACACACCCATCACATTGCAGCAACGCCTGCAACAATTCATTTTACAGAGCATCTTAATCAATGCCCAGCGGAAGCAAATGTCTGTGTGATATTGAGGAAAAGATGTACCGGAGAGTATGCCTTCGTCATCACTTTCATACTGAAGAGCCATGGTGATAGCAGAGAGGCGGTCTCCCTGGGCAGACCTTCTATTCCTGACCAGGACAGACAGAGCAAGAGGAGGAGCAACAGCGTTAAAAACAAAACATTATTTCTTTCCACATTTCTCCCACTATTGGTTCCTGTGTACCTGATACGAATGCTGGATTTGATTGGTTCTCCATGTTCCATCTCAGACTTCTTTTGTGAAAAAATCTTTTTAATGGTGTTTGCATCCTGGAACACATGAGTTATGTCAGATGTTTGCATGTCAAATCTATGCTATATACTGTATCATATTCTCAGTTATGCACTCACCTTAAACACCTGGGATCCGGGCTCATTATAAGTTTTGGCATTCTTGACCAGCAAATCAATGTCTTTAGCCATAGCGCTGACACTCCTGTAGTGGCCCAACTAAAAGAAAATATATTTATTGGACATTTATCAAAAAAATTGTTGTAAATAATGATAATAATAAATAATAATGCATATTTAATGTAGGCGGTGTGACAGCATACCTGAATCTTTTGAGCGATGATTTTCAGATCAATTGGTTCCTTAATGATGGCATAATAATCTGGATATTGCTACATGAAAAAGGCAAACTACACATTAAATTCAAGTCACTAATTTTACTGACAATGTCTTTTTTCATACTGAAGGAGCTTGTACCATTTTGGAGGGAAGCTTCTGGAACAGCTCACTGACCAGACGGCCAGTAGGCTCAGTGTGAGACACCACAGCATCCAGGAGCTGCTCAAGGACCTCTTTCAAGCAGCTAGGTGCACTCTGTCATTTACAAGTTAGGTTAGTTAAGGTAATACAGCATCATCCCTAGTCACATACTGTAAACTGTACATATACTCACAAAACACCAAAAAACTAAAACAAAAAACAAAATCTAAATCTGTCAGTAGTAAGAGAAAATTTTCTTTTAGTGTGGTTTTGCTTTCTAATAATAACTTTGATCAACTATACATATATATAATAATATAATATAATAATATATATAATATTTTGAAGTAAGAGGCACTTGAGCTGCATAATGTCCCCTTAAAAATCATATATATAAAGTATATTAAACATAATAACAAATGGGAATCATTTGAATTCACGTACTTATAGGTGTACACATGACGTATGAGAGCTGTCAATTTGAGTACTATTATCATGATTTAAAGTCTGTGTAAGCTTTGATCACACGTTCAATAAAGAAATGATTTATCCGTTATGTTCAAATGAATGTAGCAAGGTGCTCAACGTGCTACTAGCCCACCTAACCCCTACGTCATGATAGTGTTCAAAAGAACACAAACAGATGCCACCATGTTAACATATCTTGTATGTCATGTACCACAATGGAGTTTGACGAAACACTGTAGGATACTGTGAGTTGATTCAACAGATTAGTATTGCTGATTCTAGCCTAAAGATGGATCTGAATAAAGAGTCATAATAAATCAGAATAAATAGTGTCACCTCATCTTCAGTGGACCCTCCAGGGTTGTCTTGTGCGTCATACCCATCATCATCATCATCATCATATTCCCCTCTCTGAACAAATTCATTCTTGGTGCGCAGGTAAAGGTCCCACAGTTTACAGGCTGCCCTGTACTCAGGACTGTCAGACTACACACAAGCAATACATAGTCATGTTAGGTGTATAGTCGGAGCCATGCACAGATAGATTTTCATTTTCTTTCAACAGACTTATACACATTTTTCTTTACCTTGTAATAGGTTTTTGCGTTGTTAAATAACAACTGAAAGTCACTGGTGAGTTGTTCAACATCATCATATTCCTCCATCTTTAATTTCTGCTGGATTTTCATCATGTCAATAGGCTGAGACACCACGTGGTAGTAGTCTGGTTGATTCCTGGAACAAATAGGGACTTGTAAATTTTCTGTGTCTAATGTTAGTGTTAAATTACTTGATTGATATTAAAAGGAATTTCAGGATGTAATGTATCATGATCGCTCATCCCTCTACTCACCTTCGTTTAGGGGCTCTGATGAACAGTTCACACAACATCCTGCCCTGGTCATCCTTGTAATCTCTGATTGTGTTATATAGTTCATGACATACAGCAATCTGCAAGACAAGAATAAACACTGAAAAATATCCACATCCTTTCCCATGTAAACTACTTAATCAGTCTGTGTGGTAGTATAATTCTGACAGTATGGTTTAAAAGACAGTAACTGAAATCTGTAAAATTACAGGATCCACAGTTGGTATGTTTGAGGTCCTTCTCCTCTTTCTCCCAATTGAAGACACTAACGATGAAGTTTGGCTATCGTCAAAATCTCCTCCACTCACACTGCTAGAAGGGGAAGTCGCCCGTCTCCTTTTCAAGGCCATGACGAACCCTTGAGAGAAAGACAAATTCCAATAAAGTAACAAGTGTCTCTATATGGAAAATGGCTCAGATTAGAGCTATATAATATTACACACTTACTATTATTTCCAAAAGTATTTAAAGAGTTTATCAACTATAGAGACTGAGAGCATAGTCAGTCAGTTAAACCAGCTGATAGGGTTGCAACCTGTGCCACATGATACAGAATAGTGCCCTCCTGAAGATTAGTAGCATTTTTTAATGATTCCTCACAAAACATTGTTCCTAATTTCATACTAAAACCATTTTCATTGTAAAATGTTTATAACAATATTTAAAGCTGGGAGCACTTGCCTCTCCTATTGAGTGTGCACTTTGGTTGTAGCTACAAGTCAGTCTACAAGAGGCTGAGTAAACAAGGTACAAGCATACTGTCACAGCATTTGACAATTTTCTATTATTAATTTTTCTTCTATAAAGTATAAAGGAATGGGGTCTTTTAATATTGTGAACTGGGACATACATACATGTTGTCTAAAGGAATTCTATCGGGAAATTCTTCAGTTACATTGCTCAACCTGCTGAAATACATGAGGACACCAGCTGTACATGGCAGTTCTGCTCTGGTGCCCCATACAGTGAAAATGAATGGACACTAAGACAACTGTTTTGTGTGTTCATCATCTGATTTCTAAATACAGTATATTTATTATTTTTGAAACATCAAAAGTTGAATTTAGGTTTAAGAATAGTTTCTTCCACTTGTTGACACACCCCCTCATGTCAGATGCAACAGACTCCTGAATGGCAAGATGAATAATCTTGGGGTGAAAAGGTAGGAATATGAATAAGAGGCAAAGTTCAAGGTGTCTTTTGCTTTAAAGATAATAAACATACAAATTGAGCAATGTAAATAAACAGGAAAATTGGAAATAGACAATTCACTTTAATGTGGAGAAAAATGGTACTGCTGAATAAACAGATCAAGTTGCTCTTCTCGTCATGGTAGACGATACCTGTAATTCAAGTAACATTTTACTTAAAGTTAATAGGATATATTAGATAGCTGACAGTGCCATTATGAATATTCTCATTATGGGGCCCAAAGGGAGCACTGGAGATGAAATTTTATGTCACCTCATATGAACTTGGAACCCTAATTAAATGTTTTACCTTAAGACTATTGGCCAAACACTTTTGTAAAATCTGTATTTTATAAAAATTGCTCTCATATGGCAACAGACCCTCTGTCCTCCTAGCAGATTTTATGTACCTTTTTTAAGCCTCTAATGGTGACAACCCCACCAGCTGACTGCTATCACCTGAGATAACATTTCTAACAACAGACGACCAATAGAGCTGGCATGTCTGGCGGTCTGACTTAAAAAAAAACCTCGAACAGCTCTCCCTAATGTCACCTAGCTGCACACAGCCACGCACCAGCAATAAGCTAGCGTAAGGAGCAGCAGCTGTCCAGCTGCCTGGCTGTCACTCAGAGCAGACAGGTATACATCGCGGCACAGCTAACGTTAGCTACAGTTAACGGTTAGCCCTCAGCATCAGTTAACGTTACAGCCGAGACAAAGACATCACTGTAACAACGACTAACGTTACAAAGCCTCCGTTAAGTGCATCGACGACAACCCCTGGAAATGATTTCAGTTTAACCCTTTGACATGGTTGTGTGCTTACCTTCTGTCAGCACGTTACTTGACCCACACAATCTTTACCATTAAGAAAACCAATCACTTATCGATTTTAGACAGAGAGACACAAGTGCTAAGTTAGCAACAATTTAACTGCTACTTCCGTCTGTATGCCTTCAGAATAAAAAACCTATATGGTTTATGCGTAGTTATAAGTACGTTTAACATAGCTATAATGATTTTTTTCTGCTCTTCTCGCTTTAATGTGGGATTTGTTTGATATGCAGGTTGCATAATGGTGACTACTTTAGTATTTAGAAACCACATTCATGACACCATTACAAAATAAAGTTACGACGTTTCTGATCAAACAATAAATGCAACGCAGTTCCTGTTAGTTGAATTCTACTTTACACATATTATTCTCGCCATTAAACCTAATGTTTCCAGCTGAACAAAAGCGATTCAGGTTTCTAAAATACACCATCACCTATGTTAAATTTTGCCGCCCTCACATCATCAACATAACTCATGCTTGTTTCCTTGAATGATGTGACTAGATTGTTACCTACAGACAGCAGTTTTATTTCAAATCGACTGAATTCCTGATGCCATTCTCAAGTGATTGAGGATCACACATCAAATTCTGTCTTTTCTTTCCTTGAGTTACATTTACTGTAACCAACATGTCATCTTGCAAATGCAAAATGACTATAAAAGCACACTTTGGCTGCTAGACTGGTTCTCTCACTGATTTCTGAGATTCATCTGAATTGAAGTTGTTGTCTATTCAAGGCAAGCCACATATGTAAAGCCATCATAAAGACAATAAAAGAATGTTTGAGGTGGACTTAGTCCATTCTTGTGAAAGTAATGGTACTATATTGGTGCACACTATTTGTTATCAATAACAGTCAAAACTTAGTAAACTGCAGTAGTAGTAATCTGCAACTGTGGCTCCCAAATTGGGGGTCAGGACCCCTTCAAGCGCTCCCAATATAAGTTTGAAAGTCGAGGGTTGTGAGACAATTGACAGGCTAGAAGAAAAAATGTTATGCTAATCTTATCTTTTAATCTAATGAATTCATGCAAAGCTCTACTACATCAGGCCTCTAAAATTATTTAAAGGAAATCACTCCTTTGTTAACCTGCTCAAAACTTACTCAGGAGGTCACAAATGGACATTGCTTTGTTTTAAGGGGTCAGAAGCCAAGAAGGCTGGGAACCAGTGAGCACTCAAACATGTAACTAGAACATGACTAATAGTCACTTAGCTCTTGTCAGTAGTTTATATGAGAGAAAATGACTAAAAGGGTAAGTAAACAGGTAGAAAAGAAAGAAATGTCACTGGTCAACTATATATGAAAAAATTAAGGCTGGGGTGTCGAATTGAGGTATAATAGTGGTATGTAATTTGATCAGCAGTTCACAAGTTCTACTATTGCTTTATTAAGGGATTTATGCCATTAGACAGTTTCTCATACCACTGTGAACGTGAAGAAGAAAAAAGAAGAAACATTATACCCTACATGACAGGAAAGCATCCCAACGAGGTTATGGGTTCTGTAGACAAACAGAAGATGGGTTGATTGGTAATAGGGTTACTGGTGGAAAACCAGCAGATAATGAACAATGAAGTAATGACAGTCAGCTGCAGTAAAATATCAATGACAGTGGGCAAGACAGAAGAGTGTAAAATTATTTTTGAGGAGGCATCAGAGAGGAACTGCATACCGAAGGACATAATCACCCCTTCAAATTGTTCACAAATATGAAAGAAAATTCCCTTTATTCTTTTGTGCACCCTTAAAAAGTATTCATAATTGACACTCCTACAGTCTGGGGCAGGTTATACCACATTTTTGAGATATGACCAATTGTAACAATGAAAACAAAAAATATTTAAAGTCAAGCCAAGGAATAATATGCACCAAATGATTTGTATTCCAAGTAAAGAACATTCAGTTTGTTTAACAGAGAGCAGCATAAAGCTGGAAAGTTTGAAGTTTGAAACAAAGTTGATACTGTCTGATGTTCCTGTTGCTATGAACCACGAAATGTGATGTATTCAGGTAAATGTGTGAGCAGCTGCATGAAATAAGTGACTGGAATGGGCCAAAGACAGTTTGTTTCAGTAGAGATACAACTTGTTTTCAAAAGAGAGTAACAACAAGACAAATGGACACTGAGCAGTCTTTATTGATATCATGATTTGAGGGCAACACCATGAAAATAAGTTTCAGTGTTTATATGCTATGTCATGCTTCAATTTCATGCATTACATCTTGCCTGTGTCACAGTGTATTTATAGTTTGATCAATTTCATTTAATTGTATACTTTTGTCTTCACATATACATGTCCTAATGTTGGATTGAATCTATGTTTTTTTTTTTAACAGTGCATGATGTGCATGTGCTCTTCATGACAGTGTGAAATAAACTTAATAAAATCATATTAATGAGCCTAATTATCTCCTGAAGATGGCAGTAAAACCACCTTCCACAAACCTTCAAAACAGAAGAAGAAAAAGGCGAGCAGCAGCGTATCGATCAACGAAGAAGTAGAGACCCGGAGCAGGAAGTGTACGTTCATCGGCCCCATGTGTTTCTGTTCACTCGTTCATTCATTGTTGAAACGATAACTTTAGCAACAATACATGCAGTAGTGTTTCTACGGCACACGGACATCATTGTGTTTTTAGGAGACGATAAATTGTAATCACCAAAGACGAAACCGGTGGCAAGGCTGTAAGCAAACAGCAACGCTAGCTAGCTAACGTAGAATTCGCGCTAAAGTTGCCTGCAAAATCACAGGAAGTCTACTGCGATACCTGAATGAAAAGTGCAGTAGACACCAGCATGATCAAGGAAAACCGATGGAACATACCCCCCAATGCCCCAGCGTGCATGGAGAAGCAACTGTGCTCGGCGCAATACAGAGCAGGTCGGTAACAAGCCAGGCTAGCTTAAGGTTTCACAGGTAAACACGTGGTGCCGCTAGTTAGTTAATGTTAGTCCGAGTCTGTTTACATCTTTACAGATGTGCAAGGGTCTGCTACTAAAGTTGAGCCATATATAACTGGACAAATTGTTGAGTAAGAGTCATTTTTGTTCATAAAATTGATGCACATGCTCAGCATCTCAGCTCTTTAGTGCATGTGGCAGGATAATAAGTAATCATGTCAAATAAATTGCACTTAGAAGCTTAACCTCCTAGGACCTGGCGTCCACATATGTGGACCTCACATTTTGGGTTCTCTAGACCACAATACTAACTTTTTCTCAACAAGGGCCTGGTGACCACATATGAGGATATTATACTGCCACTCTAATCGAAATTTAAAACTAATGTCCTCATATGTGGACATCATTTTTCTCAGGTCCCAATCAGCCTAAATAGCAAAGAATAGAGCTCGGGTCTTAGGAGGTTAAATATGATCTGCTCTGTGGATTGGATGGTTGCCGAATTAAAGAATGGCTCCAAGTGATTCTCACAACTACCACAGCAGAATTAAAATGCAGCTGGTTTGCTAATGTGTGTGTGTTTTCCCCTGATTTCCTCTCAGATGGCACCCTGCTGCTTGGTGCCTCTAGCCTCACTGGCAGGAGCTGGCAGGGGTCAGTGTGGATCTACAGTGACCCTGAGCAAGCCCCCAATGAGGGTTTCTGCAAAGCTGGTGTGCAGACTGAGGCTAGTGTCACAGATGTGAAATGGGTGTCAGAAAAGGGTGTTGTTGTTGCATCAGACTCAGGTAAAAAGCACTTTTGCAGCATTTACTATATGAGTCAAGCACTGGGCTTGAGAGTTAATTGACAAACTGGATTTGTTCTACTGTGCAGGTGCCTTGGAGCTCTGGGAACTGGCGGAGGATGAACGCCTGCTTGTGAATTGCTTCACCAAACATGAGCATGACCACATTGTCACTACAGTGAGCCCCATAACTGGAGCAAGCAGTGCCGTCACTGGCAGCATGGACTGCAGGTTAGATGGTATTTTATACAGATACATCCACTGTTGCACGAAGTGTCACTGCTGAATGAAACTCGGTTTGTTTTCAACTCTGGCCTTATGGTTTTAGTAATTACTTTTTTCATCACACTCATCACCGTGCATCTCTTCCCCTTTCTTCACTACAGAATTAAAGTATGGGATCTCAGTCAGGAGACAGTTGTCACTACCTACAATGGTAAGGGAATATTTCAAAATGCCTTTCGAAATAAGATGAGCTGAATTTTATTAACCAAAGTTTTATAGATTTCATACATTTCATAATTATCATTTAGTATAAATAATTCTACTAAAGTAAGGTAAAAAACAAATCCCCTCTTTGTAAATCATTCTTTTGAGTCATGTGTCCCCTGTTTTGTTTGTTTGATAAACTGATCAGGAATGATTGTGATTGGTGGTTCGCTGTGCATATCACTCATTAGCCACATCTTTATGTATCCAAGAATTTTTTTTTTATTATTACGGTATGTCATATCAGACACTCCTCTTCTAGATTAGCCATGGAAAGTGAGAACTGTGCAAGTTTTCCTTTTGTATCAAGCAGCAAAGAAGTTATATGTTTGAGTTAATTTGCTGTTACACTGCACATCCTGCAATGTGACTATTGCACATGCTCACATCTTGATGGCAATGCGTAAACTATATATTGTGCAGCCCTATCCTGCAGTTTTGGCAAAAAATATACACCTAATGCTGTCTAGTGATTTAAAGTGTGATTGCATAATAAATGGTCCTATTGGTAGAATATTGTTTTGACATGTTAGCAGTAATAAAACAAAATCACAAGCATAAAGATGGTAAAAACCATAACTGAATGTGTCTGTTAACTTATTTTTTTCCTCCAGTGCACACACAGCCGGTCAGATGTGTTGCCTGCAGTCCCACAGACGAGTCTCTCTTCATCTCCTGTGGTCAAGTAAGATACTGATCAAGCATTACTGTGAACAGAACACCTAACATAACTGATTGAACTAGGTGACTGTGCACATTATTTAAGAGGAACTGATGTTTTCCTCTTGTGCTGTAACACAAGAAAGCTACAATAAATTCTGTGTATTAACAGATAGTCCACCATTAATAAAGTTGGATGAACTGCACAAGAGCAGAGAGAGAACTGTAAGAATATACTGTTGTCCTCCACCCTTCAGGATGGCCGTGTGCTGATGTGGGACAGGAGGAAGCCAAACAAACCAGCATCAAGAATAGGTGAGCAGCTTGTCCCACCTTAAACAACCAGGCTCAGACATTTTTCCCAGGTCGTTGACGGCGCTGGACTTAATTTTGCTACGGTGGATGTTGGCATCACTGACAGATAACCATCTACTTAGTGATGTGTTTTGTCTGGCTGATTTAACCAACCTTGTGATTGTTCTTTCTGTCCCAGATATAGAGGCCCCCAGCTGCTCACCTACCACTGTAGCGTGGCACCCCCACCACAGAAGCACCATTGCTTTCGGTAAGGCCCAGCAGCTGATTATTGATGGACAGAGACATTAAATTGGCCCTCCCTGCAGTTTTCATCATTTTCATTGTGCCTCAGGTGATGAGCTCGGCAGAGTGACAGTGAAAGATTTCCTTGGAACGGAGCCGGCCCGGGTTGAGAACGTCCACAGCCGCAGAGTTAATGGGCTCGCCTTCTCCACACATAGGTAAATCTAAATTCTTCTGCAATCTCAGTATCCTTCTATAATGTTTCTCTACGAAACTGTAACTTTTTCTTTCTTTCATTCCAGTGCCCCCTTGCTAGCTACTGTCAGCGATGACTGCACCCTTGCTGTTATGGACTCCGAACTGCAAGAAATGTGAGTCTCTGCACTTCAAACTAGGAAACGTCAGTCTCTTGTACCATTTTTAAAAAATTACTAATCCTATATTCTTTCTTCTGCTGTAGACTGAGAGATCGGCGACACCAGGACTTTGTCAAAGGTGTATCCTGGCTCCACGGGGGCTCTAACACCCTGACGACCGTAGGCTGGGATCATCTTGTACTTCACCACACGGTGGGTTCAGCTGCTGGAGCTCCCAACTCCTCCTCTTAGATTCAACAGATGGTCACACGCCTTGGAAGAGAAAGATTTCAACTTACTAAGTTTGTCCCTTATTTTTGAGGGGTGAATCTAAAGAAGTTAAACGTAATATGTGAGTGAGGAGATATGGATTGAGGTGTTTCATTGTCATTCAGTACTCAAGATATGTGCACAATATTTGGGCATTTGCTCTCCTCTCCTGGCCTTGGTGCATTGTGTTGCTCTACTCTATAATATGGTCTCTCCCGCTCCACTTCTTTCACACTGTATAGCATTTCCATTAATGTATAATTACATTTGAGGCAACCCATTTGTATTGCATAATTTTACATTAAAGGTAACTTAATAGCAAGATCATTTTAACATTTCTTTGTGTTTCCTGGATTCTACTATATGCCAGCAACTAAACCATTGTCATATATTGTCTCAGTCACAGAGGCAGACCCACAATTTGCCCACTACTGGGTCAAAAGACGGCAGTGTGTTTAGATGTTCATGTGTGGGCAGGAGGCTTGAACGTTAACAAGATCACACGGGTGATTTGCATAGTCAGTGGCAGTTAAGGGTGTCCCTGCTCATCCGTTGTCTGACGTAGACTGGACTTAAGTGTCCTAATCATTTTCACATGGTACCAGCATAATGTGTTGTGTCGCTAATAATGTCAATATTACCATAATAATTCACATCCTTGGATGTGTAGTGTAACAAACAGCCCCTGAAACAACAGGAACACTTAACAGTGAGGCCCACTTTAGTGAAAGTTATTCCATAGTATTGAATTTGCCAGGTTACATGTGTTTTAACGGGAAAAATCATCTTTAGCCTTTAACCATGATTAAAGTTTATGGAAGCAATTTATTTCCTTCCCATCATCTTAACCATAGTTGTTTTGGTGCTGTCGTTATCAAAGGTAATTTCCTCTGTCACTACAAATGTAATAAAATAAATATACCCCAGGCATTAAAAGGTTTTTCATATATTTAATCCAGAAAGCATCATATATAACTGTTCTTTGCCTTCAACTGAATTACTACACTCTGAATGTATGATGTGGTGCGAAAAGGTGTGTACATTATCAGATCAAGTTTAACTGTGTTTTTCATTTCACAAGGGAATTTCAACATTGAGACTGAGATCTACAAAGCTCCTGAGTCTCGAAAGAGAAAAGATGTAACAATATTATAACATTACTGATCACAGTATGTTGGTGCTTCTATTCTCTTTCCCCTGTCTTATTATATAAAATACAGCACAATTATCGAGCCTTTTTTGTAAAAAGAAAAAAAGAAGAAGAATCTGTCACATGCACACTGTTTTCACTTTTCAATGAGGCTTTTGTTCTCGTGGAGTCATCACCTGTCAGTTTCTGATTTAGTGTTTGTCTCTTGCTTAACTGATAATCTCCATAGATAACAAAGACAAAACACAACAATATAGCATTCTGTAACATTTTTAAGGCATCTGAATACTAACGCAAAAGCTTCATTCTGTGCACAAAAAACTCAAGTACATTTATTAAAACACACAGTTAATGCTTGAATAAATTTCCCAGTTAGGGACTTGGACAACATTTTGTGTAGCTTTGCTTTATGACCAATATATTTTAAATATTTTGATTACATAACTAACATGTACATACAACATGTTACAATAGTTCTTAAATCTTATACAAACGAATATGTACATCAATAACAACATGTGCAGCTACACTGACACAATTGTTACCTCAACAAATAACTGTTATACAAATGTAAAGACATTACCGAGAACAATAAATATGAGAAATAATCCGACTGAGAGATCAGCATGCTCTGACACATGTCTGAATTAACTGTTGGCTTTGCCCCAGTGGACCTACAAAACTGTAACAGTGAAAGAATATTGCAGTTGTGGGACATGAAATTACAGGCCACAGTAATTACATCATACATTATTATTGTGTTTTACAATGAAGATTCCACACAAAGACTTTTCATGTTCTACAAATTACTGTATAATGTCAATTCACTTTCACTCAGCTTGCAGTTTACAGCTATGAATAGCTTAAGCGAAAAGCATTTTATTAATAGGTTTTGCTTATACAATGAATATTACCCATGTGACGCTGAAACTGATTACTTGACAGTGACAGTACATCCTCCAAAGATTGAGCATTACATTCAGACTACATCATTCATAACTGAGCACACCGTTGTTTTGAGATATTTTTAACATGCCAACCATATTTCTGTAACTCAGTGCTTTTTCCCTGTTGCACAAACTCCTGCTAATTGCAAAATCACATTATACAAACACATGGAATGTGTGCTGTATAGATGTGTCTAATTTCCACAGATTTTTAAGGTTCCCCTCTAGTAACCGGGGTAATAGGCTGTTTGGTTCCAGGCCGAATTGTAAAGGTCATACCATACTGATGTTTTGACGGTCCGTTGCTGAAAGAAAAAGAAGATGTTCAGGATTATGATGAATACTGCACCCAAACACTGGGCTTATTGACCTAAAAAGTGAATGTGTCATGTCTGAGCAGTGCAAGTCTTACCTGGTGGGAACCTTCACCGAGGACGTTTCATATTTTTTGGCCACTTTTCCCTCCAATTCCCTCATGTCCAGGGTTGCTGCTTTGTTGACCACAGGGTAATTCTTGCTTTGTGGTGTGGCTTTGGGGACAACAGGGACCTTATTGTCCTCACTAGACAAGGGGGCCTCCCAGTCATCAGAACCAGGCTCTGCCTCCTTCACCGGAGCCATTTTGTGGTCCATTTCCAACATCTTCTTTTGTAAGATGCTCAGGAGTGTGGCCTGACTCGGGGAAAGAGGGGATGGTAGCTGAGGAGGGGCTGATTGAGGTTTTGTCTGGACATGAGGCTTTGGTTTGATATTGATGTCAGGAGGTGGGAGTTTTGGAGCTGCTGGGGGTTTTGGATGGGTTGACGGAGCCGGAGGTGCAGGTGGAAGGGTCACAGGAGGTGCTGGTGCCTTTTTCACAGGAGGGTCAGGTGGACGGACGGAAGGAGGGGGCATCATAATCTCCTCGAAATCATCAAACTCTGGGGGAGGAGGGAGTAATGGCATGCTTATCTCCTCTTTATTATCCTCAGGCTGTGCGGATTGAGTCTTTGGGGGGCTTTGCTCTGCATTTTGTTTCTGCTCAACCAGGTTCGTTGCACTTGGGGATGCAGCTGCTGTGATCCTATTGAGAGCTGGACTGGTAAACGGCATCTGATCAGGACTTGATGCAGGACTTCTGGATTTTTCTGGAGTCTGAATTGTTTGCGTATGTTTCACAGGACTGAGAGAGCTTGGACTCTCCTGTATTCTTTCTTGCGATGTAAGAGAAGAGGACGACTTTGACCTTGGGACGACAACAAAGGAATTGGGACTCGAGTCACTCGGGTGAATGCTTGCGCTTGGCTGCTCGTTCTTCTCAGCACTGTTTTCCCGCGACAGGGAGTGAGTTGATCTGTGTTTATCTCTTTCCTTAGCCGCCATTAAAAGAGCCAGCGGGGAAGCTGCAGGCCCCTCTCGTGCCCCGTTGGTTTCACTACTCTTCAGGCTGCGTAGTTTACGATCTAATAACGGACTGAATTTAGGTCTTTGATATGGTGATCCTTCAAGGTTCCCTTTGCTGGGCTCTGAATTCACCTGAGAACTGTTCACTTTCAGAAGCTGTGGTGACTTCTGAGGAGTAGTCGGGAGCAGTTTGGTTATTTCTGGCTGTGCTGAACCTATCCCTGTTTTAGCCTCCTTGTTTGGCTCAGATAGGGGTGGTTGAGAGGGCTGCGTTATTTGTAAGTTCTCCTTCAGCTCCTGTACATCTTTGGATACCGGTTTAGTCGGTGTAGCCACTTTAGGCACTTTCCCATCCACCTGGACAAGCACCGGTGCAGAGTTAACGGACCCAGAATCTTCGAGGAGTAACATCTGCTTGGGTCTTGTGTCACGATTCTCATGACTGCTGAGAGGTGAGGTTTCAGGGACATTGTAAAGCTTTGCTGTGTTTTGGGGATTAAAGGTGGAGAGCGTGGGTGTATGCAGAGGGGGAGGTGGTGCAGGAGTCTGTGGTGGGGAGTCAAGGTTGGACATAGAGGACAGTCTAATGGGCTTTGGAGGTGGTGTCTTATAAGTCTTCTGTTGCTTTTCAGTAGGGGGTAATGGGGGGGCAAATTTTGGATGCTCGGGAACTTTGGCCGCTGGTGGACTAGAAATGGGCGTGGATGGCGCAGAGCCGGTAGACAAAGTAGATGGAGGCTGTGGTGGAGCCATTGTTGGCCGTTTTAAGAAGCCTAGATCGTTCTCCACGGCCGGTGTCTGTGGAGGGGCTTTTGGAGCAGGCATGGAAGGAGGCTGAAGGGTTGCCAGGTCTGGACTGTTTAGGTCACCCAAGAAGTCTGGAGGAGGGATAAAAGTCCCTGGAGGGGGTGGAGGTGCCATAGAGGGAGGGGGAGGAACAAATATTTCCCCCTCCACAAGATCAGGCACTGATCCGTTGTACAGCTTTTCTCCACTGACTGTGAAAAAAGGGAAGAGAGAGAATGACTGAGTAAACCTCAGTTGTACAGCAGGAGCACTAACAGTGATTAACATGCGCTGCTGCCTCATGTTTAAGCATTTACATTAGACAGAAATATTCAAAAACAGTGATATGGATGTGACGGTGCTTCCACTCTACATCAATGTCAAATTCACTTGTGTGTGGAAATGGCGAATAAAAGCAGAATATCTTAAAAGGGAGAAATAACTGCAAATATCATTGGTCGAGTAACGGCAAAGTCTAAAGGCTGAAATGAGTTTTAAACCTAATAAACACGTAAGATGATAATCTTACTCAATACAGAACTGCTTAAATTCTATTAATGCAAACACTCCCATTCTGTAAATAACCTTGCCAGCTGGAATGGCTGTTTGGGCACATTCAGAAGGGTTATTGAGCAACTGCCTGGGCAAACATTTACCTGCTCTACATTTTCAAGCCTTTATGGAGTCATTCTGATTGCTGTGATCTATCAACTGAGTCTGAGTAAAGGCACCACAAATGATCTTCGTCCTTCAGAGTGTAAATAAAAGATTTCTAGCCTTTGCTGTGTTAAACCTAAAGCACATATCTGAGGTAGTTGGACGCTCACCTGAACCGTTGGCCTTTGGACCATTGACATGGGGAAGAAGGGGGACTTTGGGTGTTGGGACGGCAAACCCTTGAAAACTATCAGATGACTGTGAGGAAAAAAGAAAACACCGTCAGACTGTTGATATTTCTGGGACACAAGAAATAAAGTGTGGTTCAAGAACAGTGGTAATGATTAAATAAAACCTGCATCCTGTTCTAGATGTATTGAAAAGAGTTTTTTTCAGTTTCTTTTCTGGCAACTATTCACTCCCAGAGTGAACAAACCAGTTCCTACTTATTGCAGCGCTCAGTGTTCCTTGAAAACAGATCAGCATAGAGCAAAAGTTGCTTCCAAATAATTTTATTTGCGCTGAGATCGTGGTATTGAGAGACCTAGTGACAGTTAACAAAATGCCTTATTTGCAAATACTTTAGACTTAAACCTGTAAAAAAAAAACATTGACAAAAATACAATAAAATGTATTCTTAGAGAAATTGTAACTCAATGTTTGATGAGTGTGTGAATGTATGTGTCTCTTTCCATTTTAAGGCTAATCCTTAAGGTTTGTCCCAATGAGACTGGAGGTAACATGTTGCTATGGAATCGTTTTTGTACCAAACACTTTCACATACTTCACTCATGAGGAGTACCTGGTGAATCAGAGGATACACCTATTATTCTTCACATTGTCTGCTGCTTAACGTGGGCCTGGCTGAGAAAATTGCAGGCTGTCACTTAGATACCTGTGTGTTTGTATGAATGTATGTGTGAGTGTCAGAGAGAGGCAAAAAAAAGAGAGCGTCGAAGAGATTTGCTGTTCTCTTCACAGCCCAAACCAAACCGCCAGCAAAGATAAACACAGTCTGTGTTGACACAATACAAGTCCATGAGATTTAACAGGGTACATGCCCTTCAAAAGGGCAGAAAATCATTCCAACAACACTTTTTTTTTTTTTTTTTTTACTGATGTAACTCTTGATGTAAAGGCCCTTTGAGTAATTTGCCAATGCAATAACAAAACAGCAAGTTCGCACCAGTTTCACTTAAAAAAATTGTATCTATTTAAACAAGCTGTTGATGACTCATGATCTAAAAGTTGCTGAGATAAAGTTTGTAAGCCCTTTAAAATGCTTGTGTATATAAATGTCATAAAACTACTCAAACTTTAGACCGATAAAGTTGTTGTACAAAAACAAACTGAGAATGAAAATCAGTTGGATGTCTGCCTGATATCACAGCTAGAATGACACCAGTCTCTCTTTGCTTGTAATCATAGGACTTCTGTAGCTTCCTGGAAAAGCATATGAACCCTGCACCACAGGCCAAGGGTGTGTCACTAAAGATGGCGTATGATCCAGTTTGATTTCATCTGTTTGTTCACTGCGTCGTGACTCACTTTCATCTGTCACTGCAGTCTGAGCTGTCCTGCTGGGTGTGCCACATCCAACACATGCCACAGACACATTCATAGAACACTCCCAAACACTGAGGTGTGTGAACCCAGAGCAGATATGAGCTCTTTGTTTGTATCTGCACCCTGATGATATAATGGAAAGCCTGGCAGTCATATAGACTGTTGATGTAATGCTATGAGTGAAATAAAAAACACTTAAAAATGAAAACTTTGTTAGCATGTGGACAAAACAGCAATACACTTGCAATACAGAGTGGTGGATGAAGTATTGGGCTATTTTACTTGAATAAATGTAAAAATATGCCAATACAAGTACATTGAAAATTCAAAATTCTACTTAACTTAAAGTATTAACAGCAAAATGTACAAGCAAAAGTGCTTATTATGCTGCACAATGACTCCTGTGAGTGTTACACTAGCAGTGAGTGAATGACTGTACCTTGTCATTTATTATTTCTGACAGTCACTTTTTTTATTTAGATTTCTATTTTTGAAACTGTGAAACTGAAATCACTTCTTAATGCACCGAATGAATATAATGAGATAATTATAATTGATTCTTGTATTTTGAAATATTATTTCACTGTTCTAGTTCTTGTGTTGCAGTATGTACTGTACAATAGCCTGTATGGTGATATCATCTGTATTGTGGATAACATGATAATATCATTGTTCACTACCATATTGCACATGATTCCCAGAAACATATCAGTGTAATCACTCCCACATGAGAGTATATTGTAGGTATTAGAAAGAAAAGTGTGTCAGTGAACAGATAAACAGCTCCAAACTCAACAGACTCCAAAGTTAAGTAAGAAAATATGTTTTACTCAACTCAGACCAGTTTAGTTTACATTCTCACATGTTGTGTCCCAACGGTTGTTTAAAATGACCCAGATTTACACCCATTCTGCCGAACAATAAACTGTTCATTATCCGCTAATTTGCATCTGTGCAGTTCTGCAGATGTGGAGTGA
This sequence comes from Seriola lalandi dorsalis, assembly GCF_002814215.2. Classification (NCBI taxonomy): domain Eukaryota; kingdom Metazoa; phylum Chordata; class Actinopteri; order Carangiformes; family Carangidae; genus Seriola; species Seriola lalandi. The sequence goes on from NW_019525075.1 coordinate 175,364, forward strand.
AGATATGTAATCCCTACAATTCAGCTAAATAACGTTTAACATCGACACTTACTGAAATACTCACAGCGTGATGTTTGACGGTGGGTCTGGCCCGCACACTGGCAGTCCCTGACTCAGGGATCGCTGGTGCATCCAGCACCAACTCCACATTGTCTGAGGAAATAAAAAAAGCAGAGCATTATTATCCTCTGGCAGACCTCTTATAGCAAAACAGGTTTCCACTTAACATTTCAGCCATTCAAATTCTGCTCAAAGCCCCATGAATAATTTGACTAGAAAGGACAAATGAAGGGGTTGGAACAAGACGCAGTAACCCTCCGAAACTGCGCTGCTGTCTGACTGTCTATTGTTCCTCAGTAGAGGTCAGTCCAGCTGATTATCTACTGTTTGATCCCATGTGCTGTTACAGTTCTGTTGTTGACAACTGAATAGTTCTGCACAGCTGAGCAGATGACTTTTGAAATTTACATTTCACCATTGTGTTCACTCAGTTAAAGTGGCAACTGAACTTAATTACAGCAACACAACTTGTAGTATAAAACACAATAATGTCTAAATACCAAAAAACTGTTATAAGAAGCTTCATAAATTTGTACTGGATTGTTTGGATTGTATATATTTTTAGCTAAACATTGATATTTCAATGCATTTAGAGTTGTTTACATTTTTATACATCGTACTGGGGAAAAACAGTGCAACGTTTGTGTATTTTGAATCCAATGTGACAAAGAGATTATTTATATTATTCTGCAATGTTACGGGAAATGTAAAAAAAAAAAAACGGCCTAAAGGTCTGTGTCTTACAGCTTCATCAGGCATTAGTCAATGACTAAACTTTTCTCCATCCAACTTTAGATGTAGAAGTATAAAAAAAAACATTCTGCTAAACTCCATGGTACCTGATAATCTCACAAGTCACTGGGGTTGGTTGAAGAAAAGAAATTTAGAAGTCGCACATTCATTCGCTTTTCGTTCCAGTGTCAGTCATGTTGTTTTTCCAATAAGTGACTGATGACAGACATTTGACACTGAGAGTCACTTAGTCTGCACGTTCTGTCAGTGCTCTAAAGCGATTTTTCATCAGGGCTAAAGAAAGAGAAACCTAAGGGCTTGACATTGTAAATAAGGAAGAAAGCAAAGTGTTTTTCCTCACATTTTTTCTTTAGTCAAGAAGATATGATGGTGCCACTCCAAAAAAAACAAAAAAAAAACAATTCAGTATGGATGACTGCAGAAAGAATTGGCCGTGGTACTAAGCCAGTCTAACCAAATTATTGTCTGATTTAAATAGACAAGTGTTCTCTCTCACGTTGTAGATTTGCATAGCAATTGCTCTTGTTTCCTGCTGTTGCTTGTCAAATGGAATAAAATGTTATGTAAAGCTGGGCAGTTCATCAGGAAGCTGATATCAACATGTGGAGAGTAGATCTGAGTTACCATAATGTTGTGATACGGCTTTTAAGTTGTCTTTTCCTGGTGTTGAAGGCGGCAGAACGCTTACATGGTACAACTTTTGTTTATGGTGAATGAATGCATGGACATCATTCACATTACTAGTGACTTCTTCTCAAAGACTAATGCAAATACCATAGTCTGACCATGTGACAAAAAAAAAAAAATCAAAACTCAAGGTCCATTTATTATATTCTTCCAGTGCTTTCAACCACATCTCACAGTCTACCTCAAACGATGGAGTCATTTGTTACAGTATCTACAGCATGCACGCTGTTATATGTTGTGAGCTGTAATAATTCTGGCTGATCATTTTGTTGTGTATCTGAGACTATAGCTCACTTATATTCACATAAAGGACATTCACTCTTTCTGTAAACAAGCCAGAACTGTAATAATCAGTCAAACAAATACACTGGAAGCGGCTTTTTTTAACCATAAGTCCAATAACATATAGAGATGTTCATTTACGCAATTTTCCCTCCTGGCTGGAGTTTCTTGAAATGCCTATATGCTGCACCTAAATCAGGGCAATTACAGAAGACAGGTCAATAGGACTCCAGATATACAAGGTCAAACAGATGCAGGCATAGAATAATAACATTAAAAAAAACAGATTTTTCATGGATGGATCATATTCCCTTGTTGACACAGTCATTCAATGTCATTTAAAATGCTAAATATTGCTGAGATGTCCTTTTATTAGCTACTTACATCATCAGTTATAAAGTCTACGTGAGCCTTTAACACTTCTGTCCATGTCAACCCCAAGTACAAAGGTCGTGTTAGTCTTCATCAAACCGTATTCTGCATTATATCCCACAGTAAAGGGCCTGTAAGCAGCGTACTCACCCATGTCCCTGATTTTGATATTGGTGTCGAAAAGAGACTGGTTCTTTCGACCCAGAAAATTCAGCGTCCCCTTCCTCATGATTATTGTTTAGTGGATGTGTAGACGCGACTGCACGGCTCAGCGGGGACTATTGAGACATTTTGATCAGCAGGTAAATCCGACGTAACGCGCAGGTGAGCTACTTTTAACGACAGGTGCACCGCTGGGCTCCAGGTGAACCTGATTCCAGTGGTTTGGTGCAGTCTTTTCGGGACAGACAGAGAAAATGGAGCTGACCACGCCTCCTCCCCTTTCACTGTGCCTCCCTGTGTGTCTACACTCCCAACAGGTGAGGCCTCGGCTCTCCTTTCTCAGCCACATTCCAGCGCAGATCTCACCTGCGTGTACCTGCGCACCGAATGAGCTGCACTTCGCTTTAACGATATTGACTGTTCCCTATATAGAGTACTCTCACTGCCCAGCTTTGATTGCCCTCAAATGAGTCCGTGATCATCATCATCATCATCATCACCTTCAAAGCTCTGTGGTCTACAAACTTGACAGGGCTGACATTAACAGTGTTTTCACCTGGAGGGATTATCGGGACAATTTGATCAACAGTCATCATAAATATGTTCAGGAACACAGTTTAACTTTACAGCACCTTGATAAAAAGCCAATAGGCTTTTATTTAATAAGGGTCAGCAGTGTTTTGGCTTTCAACAGGAAATCAGATGTTAATGGGAAATGAGCTGGCTATTTGGTCTTATACTTGTCAATGTGTAATAAAACTGTCATTCTGATCACAAATATGTAAATGTTATGATACACTTTATTTTAATAGCACCTTTCAAAACCAGAGTTATGAGGTGATCCACAGGTGGAACATACTGTAGGTTAAATGCAACTCTGATGTACTTGTACTTGAGTATTTTCATTTTATTTGACTTTATACCTGCACTTCACCTCATTTCCGAAAGTAAGTAACTCAGTTAAAATGAACTCCACTTCAAACAGCCACAAAATTACATTACCGCTCCCTACATGTTAATGCATCAGTAACATAACAGTGTAAGACAAGTAGTGATACTTTAAATACATTTTGCTGAAAATGCATATGTATGTTTACTAACTATATGTAAGTAAGCATTTTTATAGTGTGGTATTGCTTCTTTTACTGAAATGATCTGAATACAACTTCCATCACACATAAATGATCATGATCTACAACAAGAGCTGGACAGTCATTAATATAACCTATCAGGATACACTTAGGTCTGGGTACAACTGCCAGGGAAAACAGGCCTCAACACAGAACATCTGAGTTGCATTAGCATGATGTTTCCACTTCCTTAAGTTACCCATATTTCAATTCACCTACCATAGTTGCAGAGTTTGTTCTGAAAGCACACTATTTTAACAGTGAATAAATGATGAAACAAAGAATAATGATGAACAAATTCTAATTTTACGGTCACAAGCTTTGAGCTACTATTAGTTCAAAAATATCAGAAACGTAATTGAGCCATTAAGTCATCAAAAGAATCACTAGAATGAATGGGAGCCATTGTAATCCAGTGTGTCTTTGTCTGAAACCTCAACATAATAAATCAGCAAGTGCTATTTATCCCTCTGGGTATTTGCTCAGTTAGTTATTGATTAAAGTTGAAACATTACGGGGTTTTTTATTCGTCCATTTTTCGAAAATCTTTATAACAAATCTGTGCCATCACTTAGGTATTCCATGGCAATATTTACCTAAGGAAGGTGAAGCATGTGACCTACTGTATATAAGCAGGATAACTGTAAAGATGATGTTGGAGAGCCTAGGCCAAAGAGGATCAAGAGTCCTCCAAAGCTCAGGGTGATCTAACGCATGACAGCCTACAATCCCATTCACCCACTTTTGCATGTTAGCTAAACCAAGATCTTAGGTTCTTTGTGGCCTTGGAGCTCTAGGGGTAAACAGTTTGGTTGTTTACAGCTGACACTTGACAAACTTGATAGCACTAATGGAAAGAAACTAAGGAGGCTACATTTACTCAAGTACCATAGTTTGTACAATTCTCCAATACTTTTGCCTTACTAAGGCACCCTATTGTGTTTCTATTCATCTTTTTCATCTTCCTCTGCCATGGGAATCTATTGCAGCCCCTAGATGGTAAAAAGTCTTGAAATTTGGCACACTGATTGGGAACACTCTTGTGATGCTTTTCGCCAAGTTTCATGTCTGTGTTCATGTCTCAAGTGCTTTAGCACCAACAGCAGGTCAAAGTTGGAGGTGTGTTCATACGTGTAACTTTTGAACCGTATTTTCAAAAATAGTACCATTGGATTCAGTGCACCTTATGATGTCAATTACTGCCATATTGGATTTTCCGCCATATTTGCATTTATGACTCTTTGGACACACTTCGTCCAATTTTCACCTAAATCGGCACAAGCCTCACAAATGTTATGACATGGATTTTTGATTTTCGAAAGTGTTCATCAGTCACAGCCAACTGAAAATGGCAGCGATGCCACCAAAAAGGAAGCTTTTACAAATGAAAACTAAACTTTGTACATGGTGTCATGACCCCATCAGGTAGTAGCGCAAGAAACCCGGTGTCCTTTGACCTCTGCTGGGTGCTGCAATAAGAAAATTAGCATTTTGCCTTAAAACTGTTGACGCCTTAAAATCAAACCTCCTGTGTCAGGTCTTTGCTTTAAAGACATTTATCTCATAATACTTGCTTACATTTACTTTGTGGTATCACTACTTTTACTTAACTAAAGGATCTCAATGCCTCTTCCACTACTGGTTGGTACATATCCATGAGTCTTACTCAGATCTTAATCTAATAAAGTTGATCTGTTTCCTTGATCAGATTAATATTAAATGAACGATGGCAAAATATTCACATCTTAATATATATTTTAATTAAAGAAGTGAAACTGAGTAAGTTTTGCCTCATGCCTTTAATTGCATAATAGCAGATTTTTAAAAGGTCTTTTTTCTCTCCCTCCTGGCTACAGTCGCTGTGTTCCCGTCAAGTCTGGCTGTCGCACCTACACCTCAGTTGTCCTGGAGACAAACCAGACTGGTCCATCCAGTTCCTCTGTCCTAAGTGGGAATTCATGATGCCGACTAATGCTGGCTGAAATGTGAAGAATGTGCTGGCAAGAGCTTTCAGTGCTGTACCTGCCTTAGACATACTGAACTCAAATACTGAACATGCAAATAGGGTTTAGTCTCATTCATTCATTCATTATTATTCAATTTTTATTTAGTGTCTAGATCTGCTCATCTGGTGAGGAGAAGCACACTGATGGCAGTTTTTTGAGGGATGAATAAAATGTTTCTCTTATCTCTCTTAATTGCATATAAACGAATAAATCCACTTTGCATAGTTGATAAAGGTTTTTATCACATTTTATTGAAACACGGCTGTATCGCGATGGCAAATTGAGCCAGTAAAGGCAGGAGTATGATGAGATGGTAAGACCTTTCTGATCAACTTCTGCTTTCCTCTGCTCTGCTCCCAGGTAGTTTCAGCCACAAATCATACGGACCCTGGCCTGTGCATTAGAAAAAAAATGTAAATCAGCACAAATACAACGGACATAACTGACATCTACAGGAGGAAATGGAGACCGAAAAACCATAAGCATTTTTTCCATTCCATTATGATGAGGTGTGCACTGGTTGTAAATGGAAATGAAACTATGGATTGTCACTGAATCAAATCTATTGTGTGGAAGAACAAGTACAGTTACTTAGACAGCAGCGGTTAGACCGGCATCTGAAGACAGTTTCCATTTTCATCAAAGTAGTTCAAATGAAAACTGTTCACAGTGACGTCTTTTCTGCACTTGCATGACAGTCTTTCACTGTCTTCATGCTTTAATTGTAAACCAGCAGCCCACTGCAGTGTGTCTGACAGCAGATGGAGGAGCTTTAAGAGGGTCTAAATAACCCGGTGGCTGCCATTCATCCAGTAAAAGTAGGGTAAGCTGAGAGAACACTTAAGGAAAGAAGATTTATGAATATAGCCTGATATTTTGAAACTGTCTCACGGAGCTGTGATTTTAACTGTTTTTTAAAAATGGATCATTGTTAGTCAGTTAATTTTCTAACTTACAGTTCAAATACACTGTATGTGTGAACTGCTCAAATACCTCCTGAATATTAAAATAAAAGTTACTTCTGCATTTTATGGTTAGCTATCTGCTTCATGTACCTCTGTGTTCACCTTTTTTTCCCCCTAGATGTCAGTGACCTCCCTGGCTGTTGAGGTCGAGTTCATGTCAGTGTGTGTAGGAACAGAGCAGCTACAGCTTCACAGTATTGTTTGACTTCCAGACTCTGAAGACCTCTGAACTGCAGCAAACTCCAGCTATGGCCCACGTTTTTTCACCTGCGAGGTGGGGACAGGACTTTGACATTAAAGACCATAATGAAAAAGAACCCATTTTTAAAAAAAATCTTATGTAAAGCACCTTCAAACATGTTTTGAAAAGGTCTTACTAATAACATCTGGCAATACAGGTGAACATCAGTAAACACCCAGTCACAGTTTATGATATATGGTTGATAAATTTGTTTTAGAGAAGGTTTTCTGCCACGCCGGTCAGTCCAGACTGAAATACATTCACAGTTGGAAAAACTCAACTTGCTTAGTGAGCTGCATAAGATCAAGATTATTTCAGCCCACTCCCAACCAAAATAAGGAGAAACAAGTCTTTCACAAACTTATCTAAAGAGTTCCTTGAAAGACATTGGATAATTGGATAATCATAATTTATCATACCACACTGATAAAATCGGCAGATAAACATCAAGCTAAATATGGAGGAAATTCTTGATCATATTATGAGGTAAACACATCAAATGATTACATGAAACCATTTGTGTTGCACAGTTCATTAAGCACGGATGAATGATCAGCATTCATTCATATTTGATTCATAAAAGTCAGGCAGAAATCTTAAATATTAGTTTATGGTCACAGCTGGTGTCATTCTGTACACAAAGACTTATTCCAGCACTTAGGTCTCTTTAATTAGTTAAGTCTTCGCTGGCAAGCAGAGTGGATTACAGCTTCTGAGCCTTTCACACAGACGCAAAGAGATATGATTGGCCGACACACACACCCACTGAATCCTGTTGCTTGCAAACACTTTTTGAGTCTGTACACATGCCATGCTTGGTGGATGCAGCACTTTGTTGATATGGTTTTTATGGGATTTCATACATCTATATTTTGAAAAACAGACATGGGAAACTGCAACAACTCGACTGTGGAGCAACTACAAGCTTGTGAGAGTCATCAGTGGTACAGAAAATTCATGACCGAGTGCCCATCTGGACTCCTCACCTTCTACGAGTTCAAGAAGTTCTTTGGCTTGAGGAATCTGTCAGAGACATCAAATGCCTACATTGAGACTATGTTTACAACATTTGATATGAACAACGTAAGATCCATTTTAACGTTTTAACGGGGCAACAAATTTATTGTAATGTTATTATATCAGTGCAGATGAATCTGAAGTGTGCTCATAATTAGTTGCTTTTCATTGATGCTGACTAGCACTGACAGTGAAATGTTTTACAACTAAATCCTTTGCACAAAAAGACAAATGGTCTAGTTCAAAGGAAGCTGATTTATTTGCAGGTAGAAAACCTGTGAAAATGCTGCTTATATGAATAATCCAAGTCACACTCACAGTATACCAATAATACAGAAAATGCTCATAATACGACTCATAATTATCATCATTATGCTCATTCTCATCAGAAATCCCACTGAGATTTAAAACAACATGTATGTTTATTTGCTTGTATGTATGGTGGGTTTTCCACCACTCATATCTATTTCATGTCTATCAATTGGTTAAGGCAAACTCATATGAGCAGAGTGAACAAAGAAACTGGTTCATGTTCAGCTCAGTGTATTTTTGCATCAGTGTTTGTGTTTTCATCAGAGGAATGTTGTTCACGTAGTCTCTGCTAATAAAGAAGAACTTAGCCTATTACAGGAGGAGGTTTATCCCACCCACACCACTTACTCAACTGACCTACAACCTTAAAAAGAGCAGGTGCAACCTCCAGTGAACCAGGAGCAGGTGGATGCTCAGTTATTGGGAATGAATTTCTCTCCCCTATCACAGAGAGTTTCAAACATCAATGTATTTATATCAGCAGCTGTGGCCGTTATTAGACCATTTTTGAGTTATAGATCACAATCAGAGAAATGATAAAATAATAAAAACAGACATTATAGTGTGCGTGGAAGTATAACTTGAATGTGTGCTGCTCTGCTGATGACAATGTTCACTGAGTCATTTTCTTTTATAGGATGGCTTCATTGATTTCATGGAGTATGTGGCCGCTCTGAGCCTGGTGCTAAAAGGAGGAGTGCAGCAGAAGCTCCGCTGGTACTTCAAACTGTATGATATTGATGGAAGTGGCTGCATCGACCGTGAAGAGCTGCTTCTGATAATTAAGGTACGCATGAGCCCTCATGTCATGTTCAAGCTTGATGAATGGCTTAGTGACGGACCTAAGAATATCCCGAGTACTGTCCTGAAACAACCTGCTGAGACACCGCGGTGCTGGGAGGAGAAGACACAAATAGCTGACATTTAGCTGACATCTGCTGGTTGAAAAATGTAACAGTTAAGCACCAGGGTCAGTTTTTAACAGGATCTGTTCTCTCTCTCTCTCTCTCTCTCTCTCTCTCTCTCTCTCTGTCATGTTTAGTCTATCCGTGCGATCAATGGAGTTCCTCATGAGATGTCAGCAGACGACTTTGCCAACATGGTATTTGAAAAGATTGACATCAATGGAGATGGTAAGACCCCTGAACTATATCAAAATATCCCCATCACTGCAACTGATAGTGACACAGTTTGTCATAGCAATATAATATACAGCAGAAGAATGATCTTTATATGTGATTTTCAAAACTGAACATGTTTGAAACAAATTGTCTCACTGATAGAAAGTCCCAGTTGTTGCAGAATGGCAGATTTATGGCTATAAGTTAACCTTATCAAATATAAGTTAACCTTATGGAATTATTCACCAAATATGCAGAAGGATTGAAGGATTTGAGTTCAGGACGTACACTGTATTTCTCCATTTTCCAGGTGAACTGTCCTATGAGGAGTTCATGGAGGGGGTCCAGAATGACGAAATGCTCCTGAAGACACTAACAGAGAGTTTGGACCTCACACACATTGTCCAAAAGATTCAAGGAGAGATAAGGGCCAACACTTAGTGTTTCCAGCTTTGGAGACTACACCAATAGCGGAAATATACATTTTTATGTGACTGTTCACACACAGCTGAATGAGTGAAGATGTGGGTTCAGAATGATCCACAAATCATTATCAGGATCAGTCTGTAAATGTACAGGAACAGCTGGACTGTTTTGGTTTTTACTTCTTCCTCCAATTATGACAATGGTTATTCTTCCATTTCCAGTTGTACTTTGTAGTTGCCCTTAAGATTTAACACGAAGCCTGTGCTACGAATGGCCTGTGGTGTTGAGGGTGACAGTGTGTGTGTGTGTGTGTGTGTGTGTGTGTGTGTGTGTGTGTGTGTGTAAAATGGCATCCATGGCACATAACTAACCTGGTCTGACAGACACAGAAAGACTGGCAACATTTTCAAGGAAGACTGAAGTGTTCATAAAGTTTCTTTTAGCTTTTGGTGACTTTGTTGCTCATATGGAGCATTGTGCATGAGTGGTTCATAACTTTTTTGGCTTATGATTCCTTGAAATGAAGTAACTTGTACTTGTAATCCCATCACCTGCAGGTTATGGCTTACTGTGGACAGTTAAACTGAACTTTTACTGTGTTTTCAGTGGCTCACAGAGGAAAATGTCTGCAGAGTCTCACAAGAAAAAAAAAAAAAATTGAGACAAATCAGAAAAATTTACTACATTTAAAAAGAAACATGCTTTACTTTAATTTTGCTTCAATCATCTGGAGAATCCCCAGATTTATCAAGGGACCCCTGAGGTGGGAACCAGTGCATGACAGATCGGAGACACACGTACCCTTTCTGGTGCTACAGGCAGCCGGCACCAAATTGTCCGGACACAAAGCAACACAACACACCCAAACAATAAACACACATCTTCCAAACACTTTCCCCATCCCGGTAGGCAAAAATAATTAGCATCATAGACACACACGACAACAGGCTCATTATGCATATTGTAGTGAAACCAGGAGGCGCAGAGGGAATAATGCGCAGCTGGATGGCGGGCACACGCTCTAAAGCCAGGAGTGGTTTCAGGGAGTGGCTTGTTATTGTCGGTCTGCTCTGACTCCTGTTGGTGACGGGATAATCACAAACCGTCCACTTCTATGGAAACTCCCGCTCTGCCTGTCAGCTCTGTCCAGTCCTGTCACACATATAAATATTGTCTGCTGGTTGCAGACCAATTCAGGATTATTGGGTCTAGACGTTGGCCACTTATATTAAACCATAAAGATTTTCATCCTCACACTAAATAACATAAAATTGATGAAATATGTTCGTGTGAATAATGTCAATTTTATAAAAATCAACGGAGAAGGATAACAAAAAGGCAAATTAAAAGCCTCCTTGTTAATGGATTGGGGAAATGAAATGTATGTGTAATCAAATTACTTGAAATAAAGAAAAGAGAACACATCTTTAGTTTTTCTTATATATATATCTGTATTTGACAATATCGTAAAAATAAAAATGTAAATATTGTAAATGCAGTCAATTTCAACTTTGTACAAATGCAGCTGTGAACAGAGTGAAAATAAATGTGTTAAATCAAAGTGAAACGAAATATTGTTTTATGATTATCAATTTTTTTATAGGTGTTACTATTCATGTATAATTATTATATATTTATAATTATTCAAGTACACTTGGTCTGTCCTGCAGCCCATGTATATGCCAGACTGTGGAAAAGTGTCATGTCCACGTGCTTCATGATGAGTTGCCCCCCAGCTGCTCAGAAAAGGTGTGTCACCGGCGTGACGTCACAGCCATACCTGAGTTTCGGTAAGGAAAGGGGAAAGACTGAGCCGAGTGGAAAACATCAGCTCCGCCCGGGTCGTTCGAGATCAAACTTTTCTCCGGTTGTTATCGACCAGCTTCGTCGAGGTGATTATCGGTGATCGTTGTTTAGAGGGAGTCTGCAGGGAGCTTTGGATTTGCAGAGGAAACAGTTTTATCCCCAGCTGCTGGTTAGCAGGCCGAGAAGAAAATACTCCTCCAACTTCCTGGTTCGCCACAGGTATGTCAGTCGTTGTTAAGTTCCGTGTCTGGATGCTTTGTTTATTTGAGTTTTGAACTGATCCAACTGTTATTCCCACGTTTAAATATAAGGTGACCGATTACGTGAGGTCCAAGCTGCAAGTAACGGGGTAATGGGGTTAATAGATCAGTTGAAGGCCAGCTCGGCTGACAGGGTGAAGCCATGCAGCTTGAAAATGTTCGGAAAATCCGGACCTGCAGGATTTAGGTGAACGCTGCTGCAGCCCTGTTTGTCACTGAGTGTGTTCCTGTGTATTCCTGGCAGCTGCTGTGGGAAGACTCAGATCTGAGCTCACTGTGGACCGACTGGTTTGTGCTCTCTTTGCAGTCAGGATGTCAGTCACCCCTCGACGTGTCCGCCTGAAGCCCTGGCTGGTCGCTCAGGTGGACAGCGGGCGATACCCGGGTCTGGTGTGGATTGACCGTGAGGCCATGCGCTTCAGGATTCCATGGAAACACGCGACACGACACACACCCCAGCACGAGGATGAGGACACCATATTTAAGGTTAAGACACAAAGTAGCATCAACAGATGTCCTGATAACAAAAACATATAGACGGGTGTATGGAAAGTGTTTGTTTACTCTAAATCAGCTGGTAGACATTGTAAACACGCACCTCTGGCACAGACAGGTGGTGTGACTCTCAAATTCTTATAGTCCATATTTTTTCATCCCACCTTTAAGCAAGTCTCATGCTGGTTTGTGCGTGATAAATATGCTTTTAAAAAGCATGTCTCTGTAGCAACTTCTGGTTTTGCAACCCACTTACATAAGGTTGTGCTTCCAGCATTAGGAAAGATTGGTGCGAGCCGCGAATTTGAGTTGCTTCTATTAATGATAGACATTAAAGACAGTGATGATTGGACATTTTGTATCAAGAGATTGTGCATTCATTGTGTCAGTGCCTCCAGTTTTTTTCCCATGTGCCTGTACACCCGCCAAACTATGTGGAAAAAAACTAGTAAAAATTTGTGCAACATTTACAAAAGCTAGAACAAAGAACATTTTGCATTTGCTTTATTGGAAAGGAAGTCTTTAGAAGTGACCCTTAAACTTTCTACATCTATACCATTGTGCATTTCTTTGGACAGATACCCCACACAATGCATCAACATACTTTAACAAAAGACAATACACACACACACACACACACACACACACACACACGTGGATCCTGTGTAGACATATAAAGATGTGAAAAGAGGATTTGGATATTGATACCTCCACTCCGTGTGAATGTTCCTCCAGGCGTGGGCTGTGGAGACGGGGAAGTTCCAGGAGGGAGTCGATGAACCTGATCCTGCAAAGTGGAAAGCACAGCTTCGATGCGCCCTGAACAAAAGCCGAGAATTCAACCTCATCTACGATGGCACCAAAGAGGTCCCCATGAATCCTCTGAAGATATATGACGTCTGCGACATCCCGCAGCCACTCAGTAACCAAGGTAAAAAATATATGACTGACTTCTTCATCCTCAGTGAATCCTTACACATTTTCCTTCATTTTATTTTCATTTCACAGGATTTACCATATTTTAATATTGTTTCTCACCCAACAGGCTCTTCAGACGCTGGTTCTTGGACTCCGCATGAAGAAGACGGTATTGAGGAAGATGTCCCAAATACACCAGAGTCTCTTCCTCCATACCCATCCAATGGTGAATGGCATCTCCTCTTATTTATATTTTTGATTTCCTGGCATTAAATTTAAAAAAAAAAAAAAAAAAAAAAAAAAAAAAAAAAGAGCAAAGCACAGAGATACAGTTAAATTGCATTTACCAACCATTGAATTCTTCTCTCTTGTAGGCACCAGCCCCTCTCCTCTGATCCTGTGGTCTCCTATGGGCTCAGACTCATCCATGCAGCCTCCAAGTTGTCCCCCTTCAAATGAGGCCTGGCCCAAAGAGGAACCTGTCAAAACCTGGCCCAAAGAGGAGCCTGTGGATGTGGAGATGCATCCCACACCCCTGGCCGACATGCCGCCTGCTCCTCTGCCTGATCCCATCATGCAGCCCCCTCCTCTACCCGACGCCTTGTTTGCCTCTCCAGAGACGTGGATTAGTTCCCTCCCGAGTAAGTACGGGCTTCTTCTAGTGCCGTTAAAAAAAAAAAAAGAAGCAGAAATCCACTGATCACGAGACAGTTCACACAAAAGCACCAATTTACTGTTTCTTGTTTCCCAGAGTGCAGTCAGTAGATTGAGACAGATATAGTGCAATAGGCTGAGGTGTGGGGTTACCTGCTGAAGTGCTCTGTTTCCTTTACTCAAATGACCAAAATACAACATGAAAAGCTGAAAATGGTCACCTGTCTCTAAACTGAAAGACCGTTATTTTCAACACTTTTAACTCTGCACAGAGATAGAAAGCAGGTACGCTGCTGCTGTGCTAAAAGGTTTTCCTTAAGAGATACAGCTGGCGATATTATAATCATTTATTGTTGTTAGCAAATCCAGTGGAAAAAAAACCACAACCAACAACAGGTTAGTCTGTGGCGCCGCACCCGCTGAAGATGTAAAACTTTGAAAATGCACTACAAATTCATTCAGTTTCATTGTTTCCTGAAACAGCTTTATAGCAACCGCTACTCTGACAGCAGTAAATGGAGCATTTGTTGGGGACTGTTTTCAGCTGTGGGTTTGGTGTTCTAGTGTTTACAGCTACAGGGTGACTTACTCTTATTTTAAATAGTTTGAATAGTCTGTGGCACAGAGGAGTGAGCTGCAAAACCATTACGTTATTTATTTTTGATTAATTAATTTGTTTACAATAAGAAAATTATAGAATATCACCAGACGTTTTGTTTTTTTTAATTAAACTTCAATTAATTCAACTCAACATACTAATATATGTCTGCACTTGTCTGTGTCTCAGTGACAGACCTGGAGGTTCAGTTTCAGTACAGAGGGAAGGAAATGTGCCCCACAGCGACCGTCAGTAACCCGCAGGGCTGCAGGCTGTTTTACGGAGACCTCGGCCCCATGGTCAACCAGGAAGAGCTGTTTGGGCCGGTGAACCTGGAACAGTTACGCTTTCCGACCACAGAGCACATCACCAATGACAAGCAGAGGGTCTTCACTAACCGCCTGCTGGATGTGATGGACAGGGGTCTAATCCTGGAGGTTAGTGGTCACGATATCTATGCAGTCCGCCTCTGCCAGTGTAAGGTGTACTGGTCCGGTCCCTGTGCTCCAAATCCAGCTGCACCGAATCTTATAGAGCGACAGAGGAGGGTCAAACTCTTTTGCCTGGAGTCTTTTCTCAGCGGTAAGTAGAACATTCACTGTATCATTCTGTAATTAGATATACATAGTTAAACAAACTTGTGTTCTACTTAGATTGTAATTAAATCAAAGTCCTCTACTTTTTTTGGAAAATGCATCTACTGTGGGAATGAATAATATATATCTCTTTGCATGTTGTGCAGGTGTGATCGCCCACCAGCGTGGCCAGACACCAACCCCCCCTCACTTTGAAATCAGTCTGTGTTTTGGAGAGGAGTGGCCTGATGGTAGGCCCAGAGAGAGGAAGCTTATCATGGTTCAGGTGAGAAATATTGACATATTTTGTAACAAGATTATTTGTGGTCGTCAAGGGCCAATACAAGCCAGCAGATCTGGGGTTACACGCTTTAACCGATACCTGTGTGTCATCAAACTTTTATCTCTGGCTGGATAAAGAAAACAGAGATTCAGTTTACAGTTATTTCAAACAAAGAAAGAAAAGCATCAAATCTTCACACTGAAGAAGCTGTAACAGGAGCATAATTGTTTTTAATAAAAAAATAAATAAAAAAAAGTGCTTAAGCTAATAAGCAGTTATCAAAATAGTTGATTAACTAATAACTTCTTGTTTCATCTCTAAACTACATAGAAATATTTTACTACATGACAAATGAAAATTAAAGAAACAAGCAGAAAGTCGGTTCTTAAACATTTTTCTCCAGCTACAATTCATGAATCCTTTTTTTTTCCCAGCATTTCTCTTGATTGTAGCGAATCTGAATGTTGCTGTGGCTCATTGTTCCCTGTCCTGTCCCTCCTCTGTCCTGCAGGTCATTCCCGTGGTGGCCCGTATGATAAGCGAGATGTTTTCTGGAGACAACACGCGATCCTTTGACAGTGGCAGCGTTCGCCTGCAGATTTCAATCCCAGATATCAAAGACAACATAGTGACCCACCTCAAGCAGCTGTACTGCCTGCTACAGACCCACCAGGGCCAGGACGGCTGGGCGTTGCCCCCGGGGTCAGGCCTGAACATCGTCCAGGCCCTGCAGGCACAGTGAAGCAGCCCACACTGTTAACATGTGTCTCTGTTTGTTTAACACTTCTACTGAGAGTTAGCTATTGGTAGCAAAGAAGTACTTATGTGTAACCTTACTTAGACGTGTGCACCGTATAGTGTAGGATTCATTTGCTTTTCAGCTTTTCTTTTGTATGACTGTGACGATGCTTTTCTGCATATAGAAGCGTGCTTTATTCTGCATTATGTGTGCAGGAACCGTAGAGACATGTGGTGCCTGCATGGGCCAAAGTCCCGCTTGCTGCAAGGGAATATTTAACATAGTTAATGAGTTACAGAAATTGCCCTCTGCGTTATTTATCTAAAATGAGTCAGTGCCTACCAAACTTCCCCAGAATTCCTTTTATCTTTTGACCTTTACATATTTTAAAGCAACACGTATATCGAGGGGATTTGTATATTTTAGAAAAATATAGGAAAATGTGAATGAATCAGTCCAGTGGTTCCCAGCTGTTTGAGACTATTATCCTGTGTGCACATGGAATTAGGTCTTTCAAAATGACCGACAGAAAGTCTTCCACGCAGTTTCGTCTTCAGTCATTTTATTTTTACATTTATAGTGTAGGATATTTTTGTATTCATATCTTTGATTTTAAGCCATTTACTGTATCCAGGCAGCCAAACAACATTCAGCTACATGGGTCTGTTTAAGTATGGATGCCACTGCACTTTGGGGTGCTGAATTATGTTTTATGGCTAGTTGAATGTAAGTGCATTTATCCTGTGATTGTTTGTTTATTTTATCAATAAAAACACCAAAGCAACCTTTTGAGTTTATGAATTAATTTATTCATTACAAACACTGCGAGCTGTTGTTTTGAACAGTGCAATATTATTTTCCCGGTTAACTTTTGTGACCTCATACCTTCTCAGCAGCTGTGCTCCAGCTCTGCAGGTGCTGCAAGGTGACAGATTATGGAGTTGACTGCAGCTCTGCTTTTTCTGAATGTGCCAATGCGACATGGCTGACCTCTAGTGGTTTTGCCTGTGATCAGTGCGATGTGTAGTCCAGGAGAGATCCAGGCCCTGAAGCTCCAAAGTCAGAGTTGTTTGTTAGTTGCATTCATGTGATTTTCCAGCCTTCTGACAATAAATGCTAAACAATACGTGCCCGCAGCAGCTCCTTGACTCCAGAGTTTATCAAACAGACATGAAAATGAAAATTGAAATCATATATTTACTGAAGTTATGATTTCATACCGATTGATCAATTCTTTGAGTATCATAAATACTCTTTATACTTAACACTGGCAGATATGTTAGCTACAGTAGATCCTAAGGTAAACACAGCACAACACCACAAAGTCCAGCATTCAAAGTGTTCATTCAGTAAGAGGAAATAATTACTAACAAAATTTTCTTAAAGTATCAGAAGTGCTCATTCGCATTAGCACCTTTAATCTTTTGGCTGGTAACATTGGAGATACTTTCAACCATTGTTCATATTGTCTGGTATTTCTGTTTAATGAAAAATGCCACATTTTGTCTGTTCTTATAAATTAAAATCTTATCAAATCAAATATATTTAGCAACTTAAAAGTACAGTATTGTATTTTGAGGTAACATTAAAATATTCACTAATTAAATTACAACTACCTGCAAACTGTAACTGCGGTAGCTGCAGTCACTGATGTATTTAGTGCTTTCCATTACTTGGCAGGCAGGATTGCTGTAATTTGTGTGGGTTGCTATTGGGCCATCGCTTCTGTTGTTTTCTTTTAATGGATGATGTGAATCTAAAACAAGCTCTCATCACCACAGTGTATTTAAATCCAATGATGATAAGGTGAGCCCTGTTGTTCTCAATTTCACAGTGAGAACTGTGAAATCCTTATGAGCTGAATATGGTCATGTTGTTATCTGTGTGTTCATTACATCACTAAGGAATTCACTTTGGTTAATGTTTGGCCATGTGATTTGACATAAAATTTAAGTGGCTGCTGGTTTTATTGTGGAGCCAAGGCAGCAAAGTGGACTGACACTTATTTAACGATACTCTGAGTATCTGTATCAGTTTCTGAGGAATTCGAAGATCGATAGAGGAAATGCTGATAAAGATCTTCAGAGCTACAACTTGGCAACACTGATGAGATTTCATATTTCCATTCATATTCTCTAGCTTCTTCAGTATAGACCCCATGTTTATGCAGTATACATTCGACAAGTATTTTACCAGGAACACATGTACACCTATTTGTATTCATGCAGTTATCCAATCAGCCAATCATGTGATGGCAGTGTGGTAAGCAAGCAAGAAAAACTTTATGTATGTATTTCATTCCAGGTGGAAGCACAATGTGCTGCACAAAGCATGAATTATCAAGGAAGTTGCAACCACAAAAACTATATGGATAGTTTAGAGATAAAACATTAGACACAAATTAAAAACACATAAATGACACGTATGAATTAAAAGCCAGTAAGAAAATAAAAATTATTAAGACCAACAACCGATCAGTAAAAAAGCTGTGTAAAATAAAACTGTTAAAAAGTAGAAATAAAATGTGATTTATAAAATAATAAAAAGCCCAATAAAAATAAGACATATAAAACCAACAACAGGTATAAAATAAAATGTTAAATTAAGACCAGCAAACCAGACTACTGGAAATCGTGGCTAGAAAGGAATGTTTTCAGTTTAGATTTAAAAGATAAAGGTAGTGGAAAAACTCATGCAGATAGAGGTCAGGAGGTTCATTTAAGGTTCAAACATCAGAATGGATGGAAAATGTGACTGTGCTACAACTGTTGGTGGCACACAGGCCGAATTAACTATTTCTGAAACTCCTGGGATTTTCACACATGACAGTCTGTAGAGTTTAGTAGAGGTGGTCTGATGAATCTGGATCTCTGCTGAGGCACACAGATGGTTGGGGCAACATTTGGCCTCAACAATATGAAACTGGGAGCCGAGCTGCCTTGCGTCAACAGTCCAGGCTCGTGGTGGTGGCGGTGTAATAGTGTGGGGAATGTTTACCTGGCACACTTTTGGCTCTTTAATGCCAATCAATCATTGTTTAAATGCCACAGCCTTTAGTTGTTTTAGTTTTGTTGCTCACCAAGTGCTTCCCTTTATGGCCTCAATCTAACATCTTCTAATGGTTACTCCCAGAATGATAATGCACCACGTCACAAAGCTAAAGTCGTGAAAGAAATGTTTCCAACATCTTGTTGAATCAATGCCACGAAGAAATGAGGCTATTTTGAGAGCGAAGGGAAGCCCCACCCAGTATTATTATAGTTCTCCTAATAAACTGCTGAGTGAGTGTATGTGGAATTGAAAGCAGATAAAATTGGGTGTGGAATAGAGATGAAGCTGACTTTAGCAGATATTTAAAAAATTATATTTTAAAAGTACAACAAGTACAAATAAAATTCATTATGTTGTTGGCAAACTGTGGTAGAACTTGGATATTTTTAAGCCTTAACTATTTACATGAGGAAAAAAAAAAAAAAAAGAGTTGGGACATTGTGGCTTAATAGTCATGAATGGAAAAATGATAAAATGCTAATAGGATACACAAGCTCTCCTTTATAGCCCTGGAAACCTTTAAGGTTTTACAGGGTAAAGCGATTTCCTCCATATCTGGTAACCTTTGCTCAGATGGGATGCCGCACCAAAGACCACACACCCTCAAATGAGTCGGGTCAGTATTGCACAGATCGTTATGCTACAGACAGTGGACTTTGTCCTTCTCCTTTATGAGGAAGTCTTGGGTGTATAATGTCGCTGACCGAAGTGCAGGATTAAAATGTCAGTTGTATTTGTACTGAGGCATTAATAATACAGCAGGACGCAACAGCAACATTCAACTGCCAGACATCATAGGTAAGAACATCTGACAACCTCCACAGTAAAGTGAAGACTGTATGTTGTTATTTGTGTAAGTAATCTGTACTGAAGGCCAGCTCAGAGTCCAGGTGTCATTTAAGACAATTTTAACAAAACCCACATTAACATCATTTTTTTCCCATATTCCTCATACTAAAATATCTTATAGTTTTAATGCTAAGATAACACACCTGTTGGATTCAAAAAAATTTTACCAGTTATATACTGTGTTTGTGTTTTAACTCCGTCATCTTATTGTATTGTATTGTATTCTCACACATCATTTGCCTATGTTCACACACTTTTCTAATATAATGGTGTCAGCAAACCTCTCTTTAAAATAGCTCTGTATTCTTTACTTTACATTGAAATATCATAACATTGCCATAAAGATCT
Source organism: Seriola lalandi dorsalis (assembly GCF_002814215.2). Classification (NCBI taxonomy): domain Eukaryota; kingdom Metazoa; phylum Chordata; class Actinopteri; order Carangiformes; family Carangidae; genus Seriola; species Seriola lalandi. Next base: position 195,474 of record NW_019525075.1, read on the forward strand.
TGTTCCGATGATCACATGCTGTGTTGCTAGGTGAAAATATCTAGTTCACTCACTTACTTAATTAAATCAGTTCAATTCAATTCAATTCAATTCAATTCAATTCAATTCAATTCAATTCAAAGTGGAAATAGCCATTGCCAAAGCAAGTGTGAAATAACAACAAAAAAATCACATAACGAAGAACAAAAAGACTCGAACTTCTAACGTGTAAAAAGTTGTGTTTCTCCATAACTTTGAGAAAGGGTTTTGTGGTTGAGGTTTTGTGACGTCAGCTTTGCAGCCTTAGATACAAAATAATAAAACTAATTATTCATAGATTTATTTCAGATACAAGTTGCTGACTCAGCTCATCCCACTGATAATTCACATTATCGTGTCATATGTGATACTGCAGCTGTGTCAGCTCAGCACTGAGGATGTTCGGGCGTAACAGTCCCTTTGGCAACGAAACCAGCAGCTATGCAGGATCAATTCAGTCAAAGTATGTACTTCACAGTTTTATGTGATTGGTCCATCGATTGATTGATTGTTTGTTTCATTCACATATTTATTCATCCGCAGATGATCATTACTGTAATTTCTTTTGCAACAGTGGTTATTCCACCATGGATGAGGTTTCATCACAGGTCTCAGGTCTGTCGAGGCTGAGTGCAAAGTCAGTTTACTGTAAGTCAGCACTGCTGTACTTAACATGTGATTACAGCTGCTGGGTTTAATGTCATGAATAATACCGAGCTCCGCTTCATGTGTTGACAGTGCAAAGGCAGGAGTACGCAGTGTCTATAAACAAGATGATGAACAAATTTCAGTACAGAGTGGAGGTAATCACAAGTACCCTCATCTTTATCCATACAAACGTGACCCATTCTGAATCATGCCATGTATAATATTGTTTTTTTTTAAAAATGCAAATGTGTTACAGCACTTGTTCACTTGTGACCTGGATGGGAAGGATTTGAAAAATGTAGGTGACTGTGTGGAGCGTCTGAAGCTGCTGGACGGGATGGGTCGTGTGTGGGGTCAGAACATGCAGCTGGAGGTGCGGGGTGTCAACCTGCTGCTGACAGACACCGAAACCAAGGTAAACAGCATGAGACCTCTACGGGAGTGGTCTCTTATAGATTGCCTCCATCGACAGGGAATGAAGGTTACTGAATGGTTTAATGAGTATGAAAAATTTGCTAGACAGACACTCATACTCCGTGTTTGTCAAAAAAAAAAAAAGAATAACAAAAAATATTAAAATCCATATTTAAGTTTGAATAAAACTCATACTGGTGGGTCTTTTTTTCAGGAGGAGCTGGAGTCCATGGCCCTCAGCGACATCCTGGAGCTAAAGGCTGTGCTGGACACCGGAGTGTTTAACTCCCTGCTCACTATGTCAGTGCAACCCGGGAGAAAAAAGACCACCACTGTCTTCATGTTCCAGTGCGAGGAAGTCAGGGTGAGGACAAACCCGTGGAAATGGCTGTTAATATGATTGATAAGGGAAAGAAATGAGTGAGTGAATGGTTTTCTTTTTGTTGTTGTTGTTGTTATTTCTAGGCTGACTACATTCAAAGGGATCTGTCACGAGCAGTGTCACGCAGGCGAGAAGATCCAAGCTTCAGGTAAGAAGCTGCAGTAACGTCACCGAGCACAAACTGAGTACCGGCAGCTTTACTGATTTCTGATTCTCACACTTTTTGAAACAGCAGAGTGGGACTTATAGCTGCTCATGAAGGACTGAAAAACCATCGTAATGCTGCGACAACCCCTGAACCCAAAGAGCAGAGCCCTGCACTTCACCCAGTGCCCCTGTGGACGTCTCCTGACTATGGTGAGGCGGTAACAGGACACGTACTGTACGACTGCTGCTCTGATTATTAATGAAGGAGTCAAAATCAGCACAAATCTTTCCATTCTTTTTTTTTATTATTATCATTATTTTTTACAGAAGAGGATGACATGAGCGACGATGAGCCTGAACTGCTTGTACCTCAGGAAGAAGAGGAGGAGGATGAGGAGGAGCAGGGGGGTTCACCTTCTAGAGAGGAGGTGCCATCACCACAGCCCCCCAGCATTGAAGAAAAACACTTGCCTCCTCCACGCCAGTACACAGAGCTGAACAGGAGTGTGGTTAGTGTCATTCATATACCCACGAGACAGGAAACGTGACAGTTGTATTTCTTTGATCTGATCTTTTTGTAAAGAAAACATGTTTAATACCATTTAAGAGAAGAAGAATATGGAAATTATTTTCTTTCTTCCTTCCTTTCTTCCTTCCTTCCTTCCTTCCTTCCTTCACAGGATATCTTGAATCATATTCTAACTGACATTGAAATCTTCATGGGACAAGTAGCTGCAGTAGCAGCTAAAAATGCAAAGAAAAAGAAGAAGAAGAAGAAAGGAAAAGGTAATTTGAGGCAGATATATGTGTTGGGTGCATTCTCTCTTTTGTTGTAAATGCTTCATCTTGTATACACTTTTTTATAGTCATGGACGACATGCCCTCTACAGAAGAATTTGCAGGATGTCTCCATAAAATCAAATGTGGTTTCAACCTTCTGGTATGTGTCTTTAATCACATTCACATACTGTCATCATCATCATGGCCGGCGTTGTCCCTGTTCACTCCGTGATGAACAGCTTGTGTAACAGTGTTGCTGCTGTGTGTTGTGACAGGGCGAGCTCAATGGCAGGATTAATAATCCCAGTGCTGCTGAATTTGTTCACTCCCTCTTCTCCACATTAGCATTCGTAAGTCAGCGCTTCTCTTAAATTTGAATAAGTAACTTGGAGCACACATAATGGCACATGTGTGATTTAGCTCATTCTTATAGCTATATTTTGTACTCCTACACCTATTTACCTTTTGATTGTTGAATTAGTGCCATTTCATTCTATTTTTTTTATTTTACTTTATTTTTCTTTATAATAAATTGATTAGATTAATAGATTATATATTTGTTGTAAAATCAGCTGTTTATGAGGACATCTTGGCTCATGCTTAATTAGTTGACCATAATGTCTGTGTTGTTGGAGCTGTAATCCAGTGTGCTTACTTTTCCCTTTCTGCTCATATTACACTAAATATTCAGCCTTGCACCTTCCTCTTACTGGGAGTCCACACTGCACTTACTGTTGTTAGAAGACTGATAATCATTTTTACTCACCAGGTCATAACTCACTGTCCTGAACATCTGCCGCCCAGCATTGTGGCTCCATTGCTGACGCCTCAGTGTATCCGTCTCATGAGTGAAGAGGCGTCCTCAGAGGAGGACCGGCTGTGGCAGTCTCTCGGAGACGCCTGGAACATCCCCAGGTGGGACAGTGTTGGACTTAATAAGTTATTGCTTTTACTATGTGCAAACTCTGATTATACCTCTGCTTGATTTTGACTTTTGCATTTTTTTTTATAAGTCAGACTGCTGTGCGTATGTAGTAAAGCTCCAGGATGATAATCACATGTGATTTTGACAATATTACCAGTACCAAATGGCCGGAGGATGACGAGGACATCCCAACATACACTCTGGAGTTCTCTGACGGCTGGCAGCCGCCTGAGGTAACTGCAGCACCTGCACTCAGTGAACCTGTGAGCAGACAGGAGACTCCACAACATGCACACGGCCAGGTAAACATTCACTTCAAACATTCAGTATGACACCAGTACAGACAGACAGGTAGTCTGTGAGCACCATGACTCTCCACAGGATCTTAATTCAAGCTGAAGTTAGTATAAAAACAACATAACAATACCATTTACTGTTTCTGTGTAGACTTCAGCCAAGTGGACACCACCACATCGTCCACAAAAAGCACGGTATGCACAAGCATACAAAGTATAATTAAGCATAATGGGAACATACACCTAAAGGTTCTAAGTTTTTGATGCGTTTTTTCAGCTCAGGTGAGTCAGAACCACGTCGCATGTGTGTCATGTACGACTTCGTTTCAAGAAACCACAGAGAGCTCACCGTCAGAAAAGGAGAAATAGTCGAGGTGAGTTTTAGTGACATGACCCAACTACTCTTTCTGTTCTTTTTTATAACGAGTGGCATCCAGTTAGAAAGTCCCATAATTCCTCTATACCATGACTAGTCTGTGCTTTATCCATCTACAGCTGCTAGACACAGCGAAGCAGTGGTGGAAAGTGAGGAACAACACGGGGGAGGAGGGCTTCGTACCCAATAATGTCCTGGAGGCTCATGACGAACAACCTGAGGAGGTACGTACCACAAAGCAAAAAATATTGGAGCATCACACAAAGAATGAAATAGACTTAGAATAGACTTTTTCTCAAATTGCCCCATTAAAACTGCATTTCTGTAAATGGAGCAGTTACTTCTTACACATTATGCTTTTGTGTGATTATGTGTCACTTTTCAGTGATTTTGACCTTTTGGCTGACATTTACCTGAGTAAATTAAAGTGGAAGTCACGGTGAAATTAGAGTCACAGCTGCAGCAAGAAAAAAAAAAAAGCAAAACTGCCTGCTGATATGACCAGAGTGATTACGTAATGTAAAATTTGACTCACTCAGTATGTTTGGAAGCTTTAATTAAACTAAATCATTTTGCAAACCAAAACACAGCACTGTAACATTGTATACTAAGGCTTATCAATAATAATAATAATAAAACTCTTGTTATCATTATCATACCATTTTGTCAGCGACATGAACTTCCTGTCCTAACGAAGAAGTCCAAGCCTGCAGAAGTGAGAGCCTGGCTGGAAGACAAAGACTTTAGTAAAATGTAAGTACACAGTTATTAAATTTAATATTAATGAATAAGACGAATAGCAGAGTGCAAACAATTGTTATCTGTTATAGTTATGACTTCCATCAGTCTATAAAGATGCATGTACATCTATGACTGAATTTTGAAAATAATCGGATCAGCTGCTTTATAAAAATGCACGATGATGTAATTTCCACTAACAGTATGTTTCTGTTTCTCCTCACTCCCTTGGATCAGAGGCATTCAGACTGAAACAAGATTGTAAGAAGTGTAATATATAGAAAGCCCTGCTTTAGGGTGTGAGTCCCCATAACAACACCACAAAGTCTAAGTGTTGTGTTGCAGTTGTTTCTTGTGTTTTTGCATTGTATTGGTGCACTCCACTGGTCTGACACACAGAGAGCAGGGAGTGCTACACAGCCAGTAAAAACTGTTGTATGTTTTTATAATGATCTTATCTGGGCTCGGGTTTCAGACTAAACTTTTAAAAGTGTTACAAACTGGAGGTGTGAGGTTTGAAAGAGGTGGGCATTTCAAGGCAGGGACAGTCTAATGAAACATGCTATTGTGTTGCATTATGGGAAATGTAGGATCCAGTGTTTTTGGAGCTTGACACATACTCAGGACTGAGAGCCAGGATATCTGGACCTCTGCTGCAACAATTTAGTCTTAGAGCCGTGATGTTTTGGGGCTGTCGCTGGGCAACACGGACTTTCAACTCCCTCCAAAGATTTTCTATGGGGTTGAGATCTGGAGACTGGCTAGGCCACTCCAGGACCTTGAAATGCTTCTTACGAAGCCACTCCTTCGTTGCCCGGGCGGTGTGTTTGGGATCATTGTCATGCTGAAAGACCCAGCCACGTTTCATCTTCAATGCCCTTGCTGATGGAAGGAGATTTTCACTCAAACTCTCTTTCCTTTACACGAATCAGTCGTCCTGGTCCCTTTGCAGAAAAACAGCCTCAAAGCATGATGTTTCCACCCCCATGCCTCACAGTAGGTATGGTGTTCTTTGGATGCAACTCAGCATTCTTTCTCCTCCAAACACGACAAGTTGAGTTTTTACCAAAAAAAAGTTCTATTTTGGTTTCATCTGACCAAATAACAGTCTCCCAATCCTCTTCTGGATCATCCAAATGCTCTCTAGCAAACTTCAGACAGGCCTGGACATGTACTGGCTCTCGCAGGGGGACACATCTGGCACTGCAGGATTTGAGTCCCTGGCGGCGTAGTGTGTTACTGATGGTGGCCTTTGTTACTTTGGTCCCAGCTCTCTGCAGGTCATTCATTAGGTCCGCTCGTGTTCTGGGATTTTTGCTCACCGTTCTTGTGATCATTTTGACCCCACGGGGTGAGATCTTGCGTGGAGCCCCAGATCGAGGGAAATTATCAGTGGTCTTGTATGTCTTCCATTTAATAATTGCTCCCACAGTTGATTTCTTCACACCAAGCTGCTTACCTATTGCAGATTCAGTCTTCCCAGCCTGGTGCAGGTCTACAATTTTGTTTCTGGTGTCCTTTGACAGCTGTTTGGTCTTGGCCATAGTGGAGTTTGGAGTGTGACTGTTTGAGGTTGTGGACAGGTGTCTTTTATACTGATAACAAGTTCAAACAGGTGCCATTAATACAAGTAACGAGTGGAGGACAGAGGAGCTTCTTAAAGATGAAGTTACAGGTCTGTGAGAGCCAGAAATCTTGCTTGTTTGTAGGTGACCAAATACTTATTTTACCGTGGAATTTACCAATTAATTCATTAAAAATCCTACAATGTGATTTCCTGGATTCTTTCCCCCCATTCTGTCTCTCATAGTTGAAGTGTACCTATGATGAAAATTACAGGCCTCTCTCATCTTTTTAAGTGGGAGAACTTGCACAATTGGTGGCTGACTAAATACTTTTTTGCCCCACTGTAACACTTTTCCACCTTAAAATGAACCCCAGTATTGAGTGATCAGTATTACTTATATATCTCTTGCAGCACTGTACGCTGCCTGGGCGTGCTGAGCGGATCTACTCTCCTGGGGATGACCAGAGAGGAACTGAAGACGGTGTGTCCTGAAGAAGGAGGACGAGTCTTCTTCCAGTTACAAGCAGTCAAGTCTGCCTTGGCTGTAAGTTACAGAACACAGTGCAGTGTCATTTGTCTGTGCCGTCAGTCTTGAGATTTGTTATTATTCATATTATGATTTATATCTCTGTTTGTTTTGTGTTTCAACACTGCAGGCTGCCAATTAAGTGAGACCAACTGGAGAATCGAAGGAGGAGGAATCATGGACCAAAACAGGTCACCAGTGGTTAGATACTGTAAGCCTTCAGCTAATATTACAGAATAAAAATGAGATTAGGTTTATAGTGTGTTTGATATAAAAAAATATATAGTATCCTCTGAAACCTTTAGTCACATTTACAAGAAATATGCTACATACTGTATCAAATAACTTAAATATCATTTCGAAATATACATTAGTAAAGTTGTGTGGTATCATTCAGATATGTCAACATGCAATAAAATCAATGTGTAGAATCAAGTGTAAATGAAAGTACAGCAGACAACATAGCCAGTAGTACTGTGCTAATGATGTGTAACAATGTGAATTGTAACAAAACCAGGAGCCTAATGTATGTGGTCATTATGTAATCTGTAAATAAACATGCTTTATTTCATTGTTCAGACATTACACATGAACTTTATCAGAAGCATTTGAATCTGTAAAACACTGACAATCCATTTCAGACAATAATATGGCTACAGATCAATGGACACAAAATATAGGCAAAATTAAAAATTAAAAATTAAAAAAACCCATGTCAAAAAAGTGACAAGACTGTGTAAAAACAAAGATACTAGAAAAAATATCAGCTGAACACAAACATAACCTGTGAGTGTGAGCATCAGAATATTTGTAATTAATACACTGTGACATTAAAACACACAAATAAATCAAGCTGAATGTCTTAACAACAGAACATATTCATATAGATAGTAGACTATTAATCTGTGAATATTATATTTGAATAACTGGTGTGTTTTTGTGTTGGCATCCAAACAAACTGCTCAGAGAACTCTACAGTATCTTTAAATGGTTTCTACTCTTCTTTTCTCTTGGGAATTGCTTCTCCTGTGCCATTATTTACTGAGATAAATCAATTAGCTAATTGACAGAAAAATAATCAGCAACAATTGTGATGATTTCTTGATCTTTTTACATAATTTTTGAAGAATTCACAGGTTCAAGCTTCTCAAACGTAAAGATTTGTTGTTGTATCTTTGTTTGCTACCATGGTACACCAGGTGTTTGGACTCTTGGTTGGAGAAAACAATCTGATTACATCACCTCACAGCACTGGGAGTTATAACAGGCATTTTCCACTATTTTCTAATTTTATACACCAAGCGATTTATCGAGAAAATAATCAGTGGATTAGTCAGTACTGAAAATAATGATTAGTGTCAGCTAAGCTGTTGCTGAGGACAACACAGAGATTTAATTATCAATTATCATTATCAGAGATTAGTATTTGTGAGGTAGGGCGCACTATGCTGTGAGTGCACAGATGAGTAGCTCTGTGGTGACTGTAAAAGACAACCATGAAGTCGACATAGATACAGTGAACTACAAGTTGTGAAGCTGAATGGACGGAAAAGGTTCGGGTCAGATCCTATTTGTCTTTTAGAGATAAAATCACAACAGGGAAAACTGTCATCGAAAATCTATTTCCATAATTACCTTACAAAATGTTATAAAGTAGTCAACGAGGTGGTTGTTAAACATTGCAGCTAGTGAATGGAGAAATATACTTAATATACTGTGTGCTTCAGCCACCTGATTGGACTGATGTATCAGGACAAGTCAGTGTAGCTCACAGTCCGTCAGTAGATCAGCCCAAGTGAAAAGGACTAAAGTTCTCACAGACATGGTTGAAATGATTGTTTGCATTCAACAAAAAAATGAAAAAGTCAACTGCCTTGATGTAGAATAAGGTTTAGTTTGTGTTTGTGTGTTTCTGTGTGTGTGTGTGTATGTGTGTGTGTGTGTGTGTGTGTAGGGGTCAGTGTCTGGCTGGCTACTGTAGAGACAACTTTTGGTTTTAAAGTCAGAGGTATCAATCGTGTACCTTTCTATCATGAATGGTACAGGTCTACCACAACAACTACCAGTAATAAAAATTAAACATGAGGGGAAACAGTTACTATAATATTAAATCGGCAGAACTTACACTAAGTGTTGTATCCAATTCCTTTAACAAATTAAAAAGGCTAACGACAATAAAACGGCATTGAAAAAAACTATCAACGGCAACAAAACTAAGTGTTAAACCTTGACATCAATATATTGCGAATATAAAATTTCTTATCTCTATATCGCCATTAAAAAAATACACTTTATACATGAAATCCAAGAATCACACATATTCCACCATGTTCAGCGCACAACGCCAGTGCATCCCCTGAACACTTAGAAGCTACTGTATCTCATCTTTCATCTTAATCATCTCTAAAGCAAACGTGTATATATCATAAAACATTACAGGTGGTTATTCAGATAGAGGCCCACATTTCCTGATTCATTATTTTCTAGTCTTGGCGTCATATATTACTCGACAGTAGCGTCCAGGAATAAGAAGAATGCTCACAGTTGATGGGAGGTTGGACAGTGTCCAGTGGCAGGTAGAGTGGTCTGAAAACATGAAGAGTTAACGATACAAAAATCTGAGATGTGTGATCCCAGCTTTAAATCAGATTTGGGGGCGAGTTAAAAACAAATGCTACAAGAACCATGTGACGGTCTCAACCATGTCCCAGCATGGTTTGTTCATGTCTACATGGTGAACAATGCTGAGTTCAATTGTGTTTGCTGTAATATTCACTGCAAACAGATTTCTGACTCGGAAGCTGGTGGGCAGCCCTGAATTAGTTAAGATGCTTTACATAACAGCTTGTGGTAAACGACTCATTCTCTCCTGTCGTCCACTATTCATGCAGACATGCAAAAAAAAAAAAAAAGAAGCACTTATGAGCAGAGAACTAGAAACAAATCAACTTTCCTCCTCAAGTGAAGGCCAAGGTAAAAGTTATTTTACACCAAGCATGCAGCTAGGTGGTTTCAGTTCCATCTGCGTGATTATTACAACAGCGCAGAGGCCTACTGTATATGAGTGAGGAAAAATATATGCAATACTTGTTGCGTGATAAAGAGCAAACCTTTATACATGTAAACAGTTTGGAGAAACATGGGCATGCAGTGCCCAAAAGCTAAAAATGAAAAGGCACTGTGAAATCTTGGCTTGGTGCATATGTACAGTGCACTGCATGCAAAGGGAAAAAAACTCCACGGCTTTCTAGTTCATTCACTGGGGAAGGAATGAGTGTGAGCAGGACCCTCGGAGGGACAGAGGGCCCATGTCTTCATGGCCACAGTGAGGTAAAGGTGAGGGCTTTCTCCTTGGGCGATGCTGAATTCATTCACACTAACTTGTGCTCAAGTTACAATCTACAATACACATTTCCCCTTTATATCTCTCTCAGAAAATATCAAAACAAAAAAGATTTTCTTACTGGGACTCAATTCTTTTGCAGCTAAAAGTAGTTTGCTTCATGGAATGTTTGCTGTCGACTGCAGAAAGTCTGCTTCTGTCTTCACTTGATTGTTATGGAGTTTCTCTCTTTTCTGTTAATGTAGGAGCTGATCGAAATCACGGAAGAACGATTCTGTGTGTGCAATTTGGCGAACAAATGATCTGAAACCACACCAAGCACCATGCATGGCTGATATTCAGCACTGCAGCAGTCAGACTGAAGCTATCGCCTCTTGTTACAGGACTGATTTAGTCTCTTCAAGCTTTAAGCCGCCTGACAAAGTTTGTTGTGTAGGTTTGTCCCACCTTCACAAACAACCTCAGCATTATTCCAATAAAGCTGCATCTGTAGTCATTCTAAGTTTGTATAATGAAGATGATAGAAACACTAAGGTTATTTAAGCAGCATGACTGTACAGTGGAAGATAAGCAACATTCAGAACAGGTTTGCTGTTAGGAAAGTTTACATGTGCAGGTTATCTGTGTTTCTGTAAATACGACAGAGATAATATAATATCTCTGATGAAAACTTTTCAGTGAATGACAGGAAATGTTGCAGGGATCATTTGTTGGCTGCAGCAGGACAGGATGGACAGCCTGACTCATGGACTGGATGGAGAAATAAAGAGAGCATTGTCGTCGTGGGTCTGGTGACGTAAACACTGGCTTCTAGTGTTTCCCTGCTGGTGCATCTGCTAACCATCATCATGCTGACTCAGATTGAACATTACAGGGATACTAAAAAAAGAGCTGGGGAGAACCTCAAATTAAACATTTTAACAATAATATGGATGTAATGTATTTTCCTGCAACATAAAAATGATTTGGACACAAGAAGTTGAAGGATGTCGAAGCTCAAGTGCTCTGGCAGCACTGTATCCTTGGCTTTTTGATAACAGTGCAGCTGTCAGTGTGCGGCATACTTCTATAGTGATGGTTGGTGGTGTTTATACTTTATGTAAAATGAACAGCAGAATTACTCTCGCACCATGCCTGTTCAGTGTCATGCTAGGTGGACCACAGGGTTGTGGGTTTACAGGATGAGACAGGATGACAGTATTCAGCGCTGTCCTGGCAGAGGGCCCATGGACAGAGAGTCCTCCTCATCAATAGTGTCCAGCTCCTCTGTGCGCACGGCATGAGTGATGAGATTAAGCTCCTCAGAGAGCGTCTCGCTGCGGTATGCCACACGGATATCAGGGACGTTGGTGCGACGGATGTCGTTGCTTTCAGGACCCTCCTTGGAATAACTGGGGCCCAACCAGTAACTTTTGGCCTGGAATCAGGAGAAGCTACGTGAGTGGGAAGCTCAGATACAAGTGAAATATAGAACAAAAACAAGCATCTGAAAACTACTGGACGAGTTTTTAGCAAAGTAAGTAAATTTTGAGGAGTGTGTCTTGTGTCTTGCTAAAAAAAAGTCATGTTAATAAAAAGTACATATATGATTAAATACACAAAATAAGAGGCGCTACTAACGGGTTACCTTGTGTGAAAACCCACTCATGAGGACACTGTTTCTTGCCAGCTCACACATGTCACAGGAACTCAGTTTCCACACCTGAGTAGCAATGCTGTATTCCTCCATCAGAGGCTCCTGGGCACAAACACACACACACACACACACACACACACACACACACACACACCAGGACGTAATGTAATTTCAACCACATCACTCTGATGATCTTTTTGCAATTTTGCACATTCAGACAAACCTGCTTCATACTGACCTTAGTGAAGTGGAACTGAAGGGGATCATCAGTGGACAGAGAGACCATGAGGCCTCTGGACAGGTACTCCGGCAGTGGGTTGCGATGGTAACTGAGGAACAGGCTGTTGTTACTCAGTGGTGACATGGCAATGCCAATTTGAGCCAGGTAGTAAAGATACTGCAGCACTGGAGCCTGACAGATATCAAAGAGAGAGAGTGAGACAGAGAGACAGACACACAGGTAAATATAGCTGCAAGCACCAGTCACAAGTTGATATAGAACATCTTTGTCGCAGACTTCTGAACAGCAGCAGCAGACTGGCAGCGTTGTAGCTGTGCTCTGCTGCATGACTGAGCACAGCAGCAGGCCACCTGTCACATACACTAAACAGTATTCTTCTTCTATCCCAGGGGGGACACAGGACCATAACCAGAACTTCTTACCTTGGTCTTCTTTTATATTATGGTTTGGATGATTTTAACAGTTTTATTATGTAATGTTGTTTGATGTTGTTTATATCTATGGTTTCATTTTGCTGGTATTTGTATATATGTGTTTTTGTTATCAGCCCTGGTTGATAAGGATGAGAGCATGGAAATTTCCATGTTCAGTTTTTGTGGATAAACAAACTGAATCTTGAATCTCTATCTCTCTCGTAATTTCACCAGTGACGCCAGGGGGACCCAAAAATAAAAAGTCGTTTCTCAAAACATAATTTAGTCCAATCCAGTTCATTTATCACTAAAACCTGGAGTGATAAATGTGAGTAATACATTAAAAAAGGGGTTTAATTAACTGCTCTTTGACAGTCTCAACAAACATATATATATATGTCACCCATTAATATAGTACAAGAGGTGAAATTCAACAAACATGAAAGCCCGCCAAATTAGTTTTAGAACACAATTCAAATGTTAGACAGCCAGAATGTGTAGTCTTTCAGCACGATCCAGTGTGTCCTGCCTTCACCTTTCTGAGCAGCAGCCCATGGGAGATGTTCTCTGATAACATGAAACCTGACACCAGGTGGTGGATTGGCCCCGCCTCCCCACAGTGAGGTCGCAGGACAAATGTATGGAATCCTCGACGCCTGTGTCAAACAAACAACAACATTAAAACCTCATGTGTTTTTCTGAATAGTTATGTGTTTCAAGGAATAGATGTGATTAACGTGATTCTTGTGTTATAAATGTGTCCGGCTGGCCCGTACCTTCGCAGGTGGTTGAGCACAGTCATGTTGGCGTAAGTATAGTAGAGGTAGTAGGAGTAGGGTGGGTTGTCTTCTTCTGTCCAGTTGGCTGGCAGCGGACTGTCAAGGTTGAAAATGTGGTGCTCAGGTTTGGACTCATCGTCCACACTGTCAAAACCCACCACCTTTTAACACATGCAACACACAACAAAATCAATATTCTGTCAGTTTCTTTGAATGTTAATCATCAGGATAGTCTGGATTTCTTGTGACGTGATACTCACATGTTCCAGGAAGAGATGCAGCTCAGGATGACTGCGGGGGTTGATCGTGACCTCAAACAGAGGTAAGAAGATATTCTCCAACATCTCCTGGAAATTAGCCAGCTGCTTCTTTGTGTGGTAAACATCACTGGAGAGGTGGTGATTGAACAGGGACAATTGTTGTTATCTCAGAGATGATTATTATTTGTTTTATAAAAATGATACCCATTTTATTTCCAATGTAAATTTCATTGCAGAGGCTGGAAGCTTCACGCTAGTTAAAGAGTTAATTATAGTTACCAGTTTGTTCATTGTTCAGCAGGATTACGTAAAAAGTACTGAACCAATTTGCAGCAGACTTGTTAGAGAGATGAGGCAGGGGCCAAGGAAGAACCCATTAAATTTTATTAAATTAATTTGTTATCACATTGCTAAAAATTGTGAAATCTGGCATTATAATTTGGTGCATAAAAAAATGCGGACTCTTCTTGCACTTGAGTTGTACTTAATATTAAAAGTAAGGAACCATATGTGCCATATGCACTTGGCACCAGCAGCACAGATGAATAGGTACTAAAATTACACAATAACAATAACAGTTGTGACATAGCAATGAGTTTTATAATGCTGATGCCCTCATTTCATACAACAGGTAATAACACCATACAGCTGTCTTATGCAAGGATTAAAGACAATGAACAAATAAAGCTGCACTTCAGAACAAAACATGTGTAGGATTGTTTGATTATGTTCTACTGAGTGCGTCTGAGTCTTTTCTTTTGAATAGGCTTGAACCAGGTAGGCAGGACAGGTTGTCTTATACGCATCTATTCTCTTAGACAGGGATATAACCACATACAACACACAGGTTGCATCATGTCACCACCACTGTCACTGCATTGAACTAACTGATTCTTCTCGGTTTATTCTCTAGTTACAACTTTGTCTGTTAGATAAACATTTACACTGACCAGTAGAACCAGAACAGGACCTTCAATCTTAATGTATGCTTATGGAACTAATGAGTGTCCTCAGACACGCACTCCTTCTGACCACATTCAGCTCTGGGGGTTAAATGCTGCACATTTCAGCTACAAGGTAAAGCAAGTTGAAGGAGTACTTACAATAGACGTGGCACCTGGATAAGCCAGCGCACATTATCAGAGTACACTCGGTGTTTGACGGCCCACTGAGCCAGCTTGTCCCACTCATCTCGGGAGCGGCCATAGATGGACAGACGTAGCTCAGAGTTCTGGTATTTGCTCTCCTCCAAGTCATACATCACCTCCTGGACAAATAAAGCCAGAAGATTCTCAGTGTATCAGTTTGTAATATTATTTGTATTAGTTAAAAAAAAAAAAAAGGAAGAAAAAGATAAATTAGTTTTTTCACACCTTGATTATGTGTGCAAAGTATTTTCCTTCAACGTGGTTGTCAGTCTTGATGAAAATCTCTCTGAGGATGGATTCTCCAATGGGGTTGTATTTGGCATTGAACTTGTCAAACCTATGGAACGTGTTACGGTCCTGATAAGCGAGAGAAACCAGTTAAATCTAAATTGTATCTCTACCATATGTTGTCACTAGTTTTTTGTACATAAACTAATACTGCTGCTCCCATTTCTCACCGCATGCATGTCGAGAGTGTCAACACTCAGGTCGAAGGCTGTCAGGTTCATGGTCTCAAACACTTCCTTGAGGGTCTGACCCCGGCCACGCTCAATGTGAACGATCTCCCCGGGATATTTTTTCATGGCTCTCTTGATGAATCGCAGCAGGTGCTTCTGGTTCATGCAGGATGATGCATGTATGTGTGTGTCCACCTTGAGTCAGCACAGAGCAGAACAACAACAACAACAAAGATACCCGTTATATCACTGAGTATTGTAGAATAGTGTTTTCTGTAGATTCTTGTAGATGTGAGTGGCAGAAATAACCTTGTGTCTATGCCAAATCAAATCTGGATCACAGAAGCATTGGTACCACTCAACGTTATCATTTCAATATCTCATTCAGATGATTATATCACAATATACACACAGTTAAGATGTGCTTCAGCTTGAAGGGGTTTAGTAATAAGGTTAACTTATTTCATTTTTTGTAGTTGTGGGAACGTTGTAGCCAAGTGATGCTATCAAAAAAGTAGTGATGGATCAACTAGTTAAGCTAGCAGCACCTTTCGTATATTGTAGAAGTCTCTATGAGGAACCTTCTTCTGAGCTGCTAACTCCTTCATCTCATTCAGGAGGATGTGCATCTGGAATTTGGAGCTTAGGTACTGGAGGCGGCGGTAGCAGAAAGACTTCCTGTGAACACCATGCAGAGGAAACAACAACAGACATTTTCCTTTAAAATATACACTGAGCTAAAAAAAAAAAAAAAACAACGATGATATTTGAAGAACAATGCCGTCAAAGAAACACTCACACTGGCCCGTTGATGATGAGGGCCATCATAACATTCATGTCTGCAATATACTCCTTCAGGTCAGGATACGGCAGGTCCAGTTCTGTGCTTCTGAATAGGAAGACAAAATAAAAGTTTTACAAACAGACTCACTTTTTTAAATGAATGTGTCATCCTACAGGTACAAACACATACTCCATGTTGTTTTTCTTGGTGTAGACACGGACTACTCCATCCACCATCTTGCACCCATATCCAGTGTCTGGTGGCATATTCTTGGGGTCCTGATTGTCATAGGGGTGTGTCTCGGAAACAGGTGGGTGGACGGGGGCATCTAGGAAAACGGGGGGGGGGGGGGTATCAATCAATTTTACACACTAGAAAAAATGAACAAAGAAAACATTTAAAAACAACTGTTAAGGGAGTGTTTCACATTCATGTTATTGTTCTGTGTTTTTTGCCAGCAGCAGTGCATCCGCCTTTTTTTTTTTGATAATGAGTGTTTAATCAAGTACCTCACATAAGAAACAAAACTTTTTGCCCTCATCAAGTTGTTCTTTTTGATAAACAATCGCTTATTGCTCTTTCTGCCCTGTCGAGATACAGTACGTGTTGCACCCATATCCTGTGTCTGCCAGCATACCAGCATCTACAGGGGTCTCCGGTATGTCATCATAGACTCTCAGATCCAGAGGCTTCATCCCGAGGTCCTGTAAGGCGTGAGTTGTGGTCTTACAAAAGCTCTGCATGGATCGGTTTATGTACTTCTCCCGAATGAATAACGCCTTCACCACACACTTAGCAGCATCTACCAGGTCAGTGAAAGGCACCTGGAAGGATATCAACACACACATATGAGAATGGGTGCAAGTAGAATTTATTTATTTATTGGGGTGTAGATTTGACTGCCTGTAAGATCACACACAAGTCAAATGAAAGCAGTTCGATGAAAGCTCCTCACCCCACACTTTTCCTCTCCAGATATTGAGACCCGCTGGTACTCTCGCTCCATTGGCATTTCCCTCCCCTTAAAGCCATCATCAACCGTGTCCACACTCTGCTCCTTCATTAACCTTAAAACACAAACAAAACACAAAAGCACATTTTAATGTTGAAATCAATTAAACTTACAACTTCTTTATGTATATTATGAATCCAATCAACACATCATCCTTTATTCAATATACTGTATTGCACTATAGCTGTGATTCAAGCTTTGAGTATCGTCACATTTAATGTTAAGTTTATCAAGTTTCTATCATATTCTGCAAATTCTCTTCAAATCCACTGTACAAATAGAACAACATCTGGTAAGATGTATCCATAGTATACACTTCAGTGGTCATATCTCAGTGACGGAGAGAAGAGTTAAATCAAGATCAATAGAATATGCAAATGCACTCACAAAATTTAGACTTAGAGAAACTTGTATTTAGAGAGTAAAAAGCAAAACAAAAAGATACCCATTTGAACATTTATCATTTCACCAGCAGGGGGAAGATGTGGTCCATCTCAATATGCTGATAATCTCTCTCAGCTGTTCTGGAGAAAAAGTACTTACACCAGATAAATATATAGTACTGATAAATACTAAACATTCAGGTGAGTCATTGCCATGCATATTTCTAATAGTACAAGGAAGCAAAATAAAATGAATTCAAAGAAAATAAAGAACCAAAGAGAAAATGACCACACAAAACATACATACTGAGGCAGAGCTCACTCACTCTAGGTCTGCCGCACTGTCGATTTTCATGAAGTCCTGTTTGGCACGGAGCAAGATCTCTGGCTCAAGCCTTGGGGTGATATGCAGCGGCGCAGTATAGTGTGGGCAAGGCGGGGGGCAGATGGGCGTCAGAGGTAGTGAGAAGAAATTAAGCACACAAAGGGAGAGAGACCAAATATATGCAAGAGCACACACACACACACACAAACACAAACACACGCACACACACACACACACACACACACACACACACACACACACACACACGTCCACACACACACACGTCCACACAAAGCCTTAGATATTAAGTGATCAGGTGATTGACATAAACAGAAAAATATCAGTAGAGATAAACCCTGATTGGTAAACATGGGCGTGCGGAGGGCATGTCAGATAACCATCCAAACAATCGGCTTAGTGGTGTAGATAGCGCTGAACCCAGGCAACCGAGACAGAACACACCTCCTCAAAAAAGTTTGTGAAAGAAGACTGCACACCAGGGCAGGTGCTATCTGCTGGCTAGCCCAGTTAGCTGTTCACCAGGGTTAGTTAGCCCACAAACTGGCATGTTGGAAGCATGGGTGCATGGGGGGAAGCAAGACTGTGTGTAAAAGGTGAGGGGAGGAGGGAGAGCTATGTCTGTGTGAAGTCATGTTTATTTAACAGGCTTTGTGTGTGTGATGTGTTTGTATTTCCTCACTTAATGTCCTGGCTGATTTGCCTCTCTAGGCGGTGCCGTCTCTCCTCCAGCTGTTCAATAGGGCTGTCCTCCGGGAACTCATAAGGAGCGCTTCGCATCTCGCTCTCTGCCATGCTGCGCGTGAACAGCTCCTGATGTAAACATAAGTTACACCATTTATGGTGTCATAAAATGGGAAAACAGGTCTACTTCCATGCTTATGGACATATGGAAGACACTGAGACTTACACAAAACCACCTGTTCAAATAAAGCGTTAAATGCCCAGGGCAGATATTGAACTGGTTTCTGATGTTTTGCACACTTCACAAGTCATTATTTTGGAATTTACAGTTTTGTTCTTTTTTATTATTTGGGTTTTCCTGAAGTCAATCAATAAACCATTGTCTCAGATTCATCTTGTCTTGTATTGAAAGCTGAAATTATTAACAATAATCAAAACAGAGGTCATTGAAATGACAGACAGTTTATATTTTAACTGCTTTTTTATGGATTTAATGAAGTGGTTTTCAAACTTGCCAACCTTTATTTACATAATCAGTAAATTCGAACAAATACCAGTTACAGCTGATAAAAATATCTGACTGGTTGTAAAACTGATAAAACTCATTTTTAAATTAACCAATATTGCACCAAGTTGAAGTTTATTTTGACCAGCTGTGTCTAGACACTCTAATGTAATAATGGCTCACAGTGTTTCTGTTTTTCTGAGTTTACAGATTATATCTGTCTGATATTCAGTTCTTACCTGAGCAATCTCTTTGTACTTTTCCTCCATGGATGTTCGCAGGTCAATGGGGTAGTGTGTGAGAGAAACAGGCGTCCCTGGGAGGGATCGCTGGGGCCTGAGGGGCTTGGGCCCAGATGCACCACACAGATCTGTAAGCAGATACAGAGTTGTAGTATGTGACAGTAACACATGGAGTCTCCATGATGTCAAAATCAGAAATGAAATTTTCCCTTTCAGATCCTGTAAAGGCAGCGACAATGATTGACAACAAGAAACGAGTAACAACCAGCAAAAAATGAGCTTTTTCAACACAATCACAGAAACATCTACACATTTGGCACCATTCAAACATAAAACAGCCATGAACTGGCAAGAGACTGAAAAGCAGCATGCAGAACAGTTAAGCATTTATAGTGTCTGTCACTTAAACTAGTTTTAATGTTTTTAGGACAGCCTGAAAAAAAATCTAATGTGAAACTGCTGTCTTCTGTAAAAAGTAACTTCAATAGTTATCTCTGACTGAATAATATATATTTTGAGTAAGTTCCCTTTGGCCAGAGGTAAATACCTGGTTTACTTTCCTGCATCTGGAGCCACACAATGTAATTAAAGAATCTGACTTGAACATCCATTTAGCTGTATGGTCAGGTAACTTGGCTCATAAAATGTATGTGCTGTACATGCTAGAGCAAAGAGTTGTTGGACTGATAATGTTCGGGGGGTATTACAGAACGCAGGTTTAACCAACTCTGAGCCTAACCCTGAGTTGATGAACCCTGAGATAGGAAACTGAGTTGTCCTGTTCCTGAACAGCTGATCTGAGTTAGTTCGATCAACTCACAGTATGTTCACTCTGACTTAACTGTGTGCATGAGGAATGTAAAACGCCATCATCAATGGAATGGAGCTCCGATTCAACAATTCGCCATGGCAACGTGTATTTAAAGAGCATTTAACTTAGTGTAGCCAGAAAGATAATGTGTGACGTTAATGCACAGTTATCTTTAAAGCAGGAATGACCATTTTATTCAGTGTAGTCCACTAGACCACATTATGTAGCAGATATTTATTTCCTTAATGGATGTAAAGTGCTGGAATATATTTATTCACCTGTAACCTAATGGGGACATATAAGTTTATAGATCTATCACTATAAACTCATAGTGTGAACCAGTAACAGCCTCTAGATTTTGGTGATTTTCGGTTAGAAAAGGTAACAACTGAGTATAGCTACATTTTCTCTATTTTACATTTACATGCTGTACATTGCTGTACAGCATTTCATCACTATATTTCAACATGTACTAAATTATAAACATTTACTGCAGTTTTTAAATGTTGAAGTATTTCCAGCTGCATTACTGTCATCCTCACTCAGAAATATCACATCATCTACAGTATGATATGACAGCTATGATAGGGAAGGGATGTTCAATCATAACTTGAGAAATTATTATACGTAGATCAGAGTCTGTGTCTCAAGCTTCACAAAACCTTTTCAATTTACAGTGATTAATAATAGAGTCTCAGTGTTATATAGTGACAGTGTATAGATTTGAATCTGATCTGAGGATGAAGTCAACATGTACAACATTTGATTGTAAGAGATCTCTGACTCTGTCCTCACATTGATGAGTGATAATAAAAGAGGTCACGTTAGTAAAGACAGGTCCTGGGTAAAAAAATAATTTCCAATTGGGATTTTAATCTTTTCCAAATGTAAACTTGATGCGCTGTGTCAGAAGTTTCTTAAGTCTTGGCAAGAGATGCGGACACAGACAGAAACTGAGGGTTTGTTGAAGAAAACCTGCTAGTAAGCTGGTTAGCTTTGCAGAGCAAGTTACTGTGGTAACTGACTCAGAGTTAGTGATCTCAGTTTCTGGAACAGAAAACCCAGAGATTCTCATCTCAGAGGTAAGAAACTCAGAGCTTTCACTAAACCTGCTTTCTGTAATA
Source organism: Seriola lalandi dorsalis (assembly GCF_002814215.2). NCBI lineage: Eukaryota > Metazoa > Chordata > Actinopteri > Carangiformes > Carangidae > Seriola > Seriola lalandi. The sequence continues at coordinate 216,457 of NW_019525075.1, forward strand.
CTGCCCTGTAGTTTACAATGTAAATGTTTACTACTGACACACCTCATGACAGTGAAGGATTCACAAAACTTCTTTCCCAACACACCAACACACATATAACATGGGGCTTCTTTACAGCATTCAATTATTGATGCTGGTACATCCAACTGCACGCAACATCATGTGTAATGTGCAGTTAATTAAAAGCATTCACAGGTAAGTCAATGGCGATGATGACAATATCTACTAAATTAACTGTTTATCTTTTCACAGTCTACTGAAAACAGAGACAGGGATATGAATAACTATGATTTCAGCAAACACAACTAACAGGCTGCAACTAAAAGCTGACTATCGAGAGAAAACCAGTGTTCTTAGCAATGAACAATCTTTGGACTAGAGCTCCTTTGTTTCCTTCCTTCAGCTCATGAACACATTAGCCTGTGCTTTTTATATCGAAATAGAAGACATCAAGGAGAAAGAGATCAGCTGCAAAGACTAAACAGTCAGCCAAAAGTTAAACAAAGTCAAATAGGGCATAACTACGATTATCTATGAAGCCCTGGTGACAGTGGCTGCAGCTGTAATCTGTGACAGAGCATGAAAATCCTTGTAAAATGTCCAAGAACAGAAACCATCTTAAGAAAAGACAGCTGTACCAGCAGATACTGTGTCACTTCTCTCACACATGGGCATGCACACACTTGATAAAGAGTTACCTGCACACACATGTACACATTGACATGTGTGTAAACACACCTGGGAGTGACATAGAGGGGCCTTCCCCACTCTAGACCTGCTGGAAACAGATGATGCCAGCTCCACTCCAGATAATACCAAACACGATAGAGTGTTAACTACCAAAAGAAAAAATACATCTGTCTCCTGAAACTAAGCTACACTGAGAAAATCTAGTTTACTGATGTCTGTGTACTTTCTAAACACAGCCATAAATTTAAGATAAAGAGAGCTATAATTTAAAAATTACTATAGTTACAGTATGTGCACACAGTAATTTACTCGCTCATAGTAAGTCTATGGCTTTGAGAGTGGTGTGCTCACTCTCCTCTATAATTGGTGTCATTATTGATGCTGTGTTTGGCCTGTGACAATTAGTCTCTGCCATCTGCTGTCCAGCTTCAAGGCTGTGGAGTTAGGAATGAACAGAGGGTAACTCTCCACAGTATAATACTGGCATCACACTGTAAAACATTTCAATTTTGCACATACATGCTTAAAAGGATGTGAGCATCATGATCTGACAATTATATACTAAAGGACATATAAGAGTGATAGAAAATACATGCATATTATCCTATCCCAACTAATAGTGGGTTTTTAAGACAACTAACATTATATGTTATTGTTAGTATTTCTTAGTGAATATTAAATTTCTTACATGATCACATGTAGGCATAAGCAAACATAAGCAAACCTTTTTGATAAAGAAATTAGATTTTTAAGGAACTATAATCAAACAAACTAAAAAAATGACAATATGGTTTCTACATTAACAGATCTTTGGCATTTCTGTGCTGACATTTCCTGCTACTTACTGGCAAACATGTACTCTGATACTGATATATGTGCAATAAGCTAATATCAACTGATATATCAGATCTTCAAATTTATCAGGCTCTATATACATGGTTATATACCGAGTACACGCGTGTGTGGATATAGGGAGGACGTGCATTTTCACATGGAGCGACAGATGACTTCAAGTATACAGACACACACAAACATAGTCGTGCCCAGTATAGTATCCATGTAATCCCCTGGCCTTTCCACCACAGATGACTCTTAATCCAGTACCCCCAACTCTATTTATCCCAGTGACATCATTGTAGTGGGGTGCACGAGCTTTCCACAGACTTCTACACAAGTAAATACAACAAAACAGAGACACACAAGGCAGATCACAAAATTGAAAATAAAGAAAAGCAAAGAAAGAAACCCTGAACTGCCAAAACTCTCTGCTAGTTTTGGCACCTATTTGGTTCTGCACTGATACCTCTAGTAAAAGTCACCCAACATGCAACTAAAACAACAAAAACACAGTCAACCATCAAAACAACAACAGGAGCCCTAGCAACTATATGATGGAAAACTTAAAGAAAGACTTTAGTCATAAAAGCTTGTATGATTCATTCAGGTAATTAGTTTAAAAATATATTTCCAATAGCAAGTAGGAAAATGAAAATCAGTTTATTAACTTAAATTCACCATGTTATACCTGAGTTCCTCAATCACTCAAAACCTCTTTTGTCTTTTGTCTCCTCATTTCCTCGTTTATATTTCTATGAAGCCACATGAGACATTTTGGTCTTAGTATCAAATCACTGTGCAGATCCATGTTGCATGAGGATGTGTTTTGTCACAGGTTGGCCAAGAAACGTACACACTAGCCTCACCTCAAACACGCTAATTACTGTGTGTGTGTGTGTGTGTGTGTGTGTGTGTGTGTGTGTGTGTGTGTGTGTGTGTGTGTGTGTGTTGATCTATTTTAAAAGACCCTTCCATCTTCATCTGGTCACTGTGAGTTAATTTCTTAGACCTACGAGTAATATTGACAAAGCTCTCCATCTCATCTTTCTCTCACATCCCTGGGACCTTAGTCTGCACACCACCCACATACGCTACCCACCTGTTTTTTTTAACCCTACCAGAGAGTCAGTCATCTAGTATTTGTGGAGCTGCCTCTGCTCCATAAGGATCAATACAATCCCTCCAGTCTGTCTCTTCCTCCCGTCCCTAAGGCCAAAAGCAGCAGCAGCAGCCCTGTTTTGACAGAGCCATTCCAGTTCATATTCTGAAGTAGTCAAACAGAAACATTTTTCAGTATGACCATGAAAATATTCCATGACCACAGCATTCAATATAAATTTGTCAACTTTTACTTTCTTTAATATGCTGGTAAAGTGTATTCTGACAACAAAACAACTTTATTTGCAACAAACAAAAAGACCCATAAGCCTGACTTCACAAACAAAATGTCCCCATCAGGCGTAGTGGCTGAGCCATTTAATGTGATGATACACTCCATCATATCCAGAGAATTAATTAGATTTAGAGTCAGTTATCTCTTCTAGACTTGTAGTCTCCCAGTTTAATTTCTACATTTATTCTATCTTTCAGCACTACTGTCTAGAGTATGCTTACTTATTTAAATCACCAAATTACAAACTGCACAGCCCCAGTCTGCTAAAAACAGACCTTGTTGTTACACAACTATTCTCAGTGCAGCATCAAGGAAATAGTTTTCACCACAATAACAAAAGCCAAGGTAACTGGCATTTTGGTGAATACATCTGGCCTTGCACTGCCTCATCTGCATGGATCTCAACTCAGCGCCCATCCTCCAGTGTTGTGCAGGGTGCACAAATTCCAAACGTACAGGCAGAGCGTTTCCATTAATCAGAAAAATACCGACCGTTGTAGTATACCTTGCTCTACTCTTTGTACCACCAGAACACTAGAGCCAATGGTATGATATGGACAATTTAACCAGTTTGTGTCTCAAAGAAATAATGAGAAAAATATACTATTATTTTACATCCTTTAACATGTAACTTACAAGGCCAGTCTGCAATTCCCTTTCGTCATTGTTGGTTGACGGTGCTCTAATTCGCATTTCAAGTTTGGTGTACAATACACAATTGACGGTTTTCACTAAGATATCTACCTAAATCTCTCCTGATTAAATAAAAAAATACAGCTGTAGGGGGTTGGAGCTCTACTGCTCTGCTCCATGCCGAATTTTACTTTGTATAAACTGTTTAGCAGGTGTTCTGTTTTTTTCAAAAGTGTAGAAAACAACAGCTGCAGAGAGAAATTAATTAATGCGGTAAGCGAACAATGTTTTTTCCTCCTCATCCCACTTGTTTGTCTTTACCTATTTTTACAGTAGACACACCCTGGCATCATGGTATAAATTCATGGGCATGTCTAGCACATCTGTCTAAATGCAGAAAACCAGACACAATGTCTTTATTGGTTAGTTCTTACTTTTTTGCATTCATATTTTTTGTGTAACTAGTGCACTTTAATTATTACTCTCACTAATAGTGAATATGTCTTTTCCCCTGCAGCAAGAGGCAACCGATGTCCACATGCCTTCAGTGGTCTAAGCTGACCCAGAGTCAAGAAAGTTAATAATTAAATAGATAAATCACTATCATCATCATTGTCATCACCTTACCAGCAGAGTATTAGTTTATAATAATAACAATAGTAAAAACTGAAATCAATATATCATGATGTATCTGTTGCATCATCAAACCATGAAAATAATAATTGAGATAAATTAATTACAGACTGTCTACATATATTTGTTCTGGTGTTAAATTGGACTAACGCCAGCTCAAGATGAGCGAAAAGTCATCTAGTCATGTATAGCCAGGGGTGTGACGCAGCAGCAATGCATGATGGGCATCTTAAGAGTGACAGAAACTGTTGACTGGCATAAAAAAATATGCTTGTGTGTGTGAAGTGTTCCATTGCAATGTGTTTTAGTTACTTTTTGGTCTACTGCAATTGTGGCTCCAGTGTTTGGAGACATTTGTTTTTCTTTACAGATTTCACTTTATTCCCTAAGAGGCAGAAGGATGACACACGCTTCAGATGTTCCTTAGCAACCGCAGATGAGAATAAGCCTCTACTTTGGGGCTTCGTCTCAAGAATATATCAGTACTCAGTACTCAGCGGGCTCTTTGCAACGGAACCAACAAAGGTGATGAAATTCACCAGCTAAAAACTACTGCCTGCAATTACACTTTGTATACTGTTGAGGCTTATTTTTTAATTAAAAAAAAATAAGAATAAATAAACAAATATATATATGTATGTAATGAAGGCCCACTAAAGAGAAAAACGTACTCTCCAGGGGATGCAAAAAAAACAAAAAAATATATATATCTACTCTGCAGCTTTCTATAACATAAAAACAGCCTTTAAGAAGAGACAGATAAGTCACTGCCATCACATACACCTAAACACAAACAGATGTCAGCTGTTCTCACAAAAACACAACCCTTATAAACATCAGGAAGGACAACATGTTCAGGTGCACTCTAAAAAATGGCACCCCAGCAGTTTACACAGCAGTCTGCTCACACTACTGTCTTAATGAAGATGTAATTCTGAATACGCTATTAATTTTCTTCCACTTTCAGTGACGCCTGTTCAGCTGTTGACAGACTGGACAATCTTGTAGAACGTTTGCCATATACTGAGTATGTTTTGTCAGCACAATCACAAAAACCTCAGTTGATGAATCCACTGGGCAATAATACTGCATCATGCTAAACTTCAGCAAACAGCAGTGGGGCTAGATGTCCCAAATGTTCACTCAATGCAGCAGCTAGACTTGCAATAAACTATGGACCACATTAAGCTTTGCAATGATCAGCATCATAGCAAGGGACCAACCTAACAAACGCATGACGTATTTCTCTCTTCCATCTGTTTATGCTTCCCCATAAAGAAAATCCCTCTGTCATTACTACATTTCCTGCCACTGTCTTCTGCATGCTGTCAGCTTAATTCAGTACACAGCAACTGTGTTTACTGGCACCTCATCTGTCACTATAAGCTTGCTAGTGCAGTATTTTAGTAATAAGTACCATGCCTAACATACAACTGGTGAAAGTTCTAGTAACACAATATTCACACGAACATGCTCTACAGTATAAGTCATGTCAATTCAAATTGTATGTATATAAAATAAGGTCCGACTGATGATTAATCAGCATAGGTTACAATACCTCTATCTCCCTGCCTTGTCCTGTTCTCACAGTCTCCGTTACGGTCGCAGTGGCCTTGTCAGAGCTCCTGCGGGATGCTGGGACATGTAACTAGGCCTGGGACAGCCGATGTACCCTCCCCCGCTGACACAGTGGAAGAGAGAGAATGACAGCAAAGAGAGAGAAGAGAGAGACAGGATATGCTCTCTCCTAAACACAAGCTGCTCTAACACCGGGATCACACAATTCCCCCTCTTTTTCTCTTTTCTTTGCTTCTCCTGTTGTAACTGTCGCCACCTCCAGTGTGCTGGCGAGGCAGTTTTTTTTTCCTCTTTCCCCTGATTCTCTCTCTGCCTCTGTCTCTCAGCTGCTTCCTGAATTACACTGGGTTTTCAGAGCATGAACAGCGCAGCCTTCAAGCTCCCGGATTTAAATACTGGGTTGGAATATACCACGTGGTAAAAAAGGGGAGGGACTGGGGTCAACCACTTCATGCTCTATTGTGCTGTAAAATGGAGGAGGCCCTGCATCTCTGACCACTCCCACTTCTTCTCCACCTCCCACCTCTTATTCATGAAGACATCTCATGACTGTAAACCTTTATATTACGTTATGATAACCATTATTTGAAAACAATTATTAGATGTCCATTAAAGACATATTTTATTGCACATAGATTCAAACATTCCTTCTTTATGTATGTGATGAAATTACTCAGTTTGCCCTCTTATTAATGTATTTGCATCCTCTGTCGTTACAAACACTATAGCACTAAAATATGGTAATTTCCTTGCTGTTTTATTTGTTCTTATACATTAATTTTATCGGTTTTAATCTGCTTTTACATGTTGCCGTGGGCGAATGTTTAACTGCCATCATGTGCTTTATTCTGTAATTGATGTTTTATATTCTGCTTACTGTTGAGGATTCATGTTGATATTTGTTTTTTTCATGCTGCAACTTTCTTTCATGGTGTAATTTTACCATGACTATCAGATGTTTAAATCCAATGTTTAATCAATGATGACTTATCTTTTTGAGATCAATATTCACATGACTAAGCACGTACAAGTATATCGTTATATGATCATGTGTATGCAAGGTAGCTCATTTGCATACTGCATAACATGTTACTTTACTAATCACATGATGCCAGTGGAAGGTATTTCCCTCCTCTCTCCCATGACTGCTGTATGGCACAAGAAAGGCTTGTTTGTTGTTTTACAGTGCACAAGAAATCTGCTAAGCTTCATTTTAAGTTCGATATTTAGTGACATTTCAAAGCAACACTTAAAAGCAAAGATCATCAAGGAACTTTCCAGATGAAGGTCAAACAAATATAGGCACACATAGAGCTGCACACAAACATCAGCATGAAAGACACACAAAAGGCAGACACAAACCACACCAGGGACTGACTTCTAGACAGATCCTCATTTTTGTGCAAAATACCGTCACATACAAATGACCAGCTGCAACCAAACTCAAGCCAAAAATACACTGTACACAAGACTCAGAGGAAAGTAAAATGACAATGTGTTTCTACTTGTCCGACTCATATTCAAGAGTTTTTCATTGTTCATTCAACCACATCCACACTCAACCCTGTGTACTAACCCAGTCTGAAAGGCCCAAAACACATTGGCATTAAGCAGCTCAGCAACTTTGAGAGATGTGAAATGCCTCCCTCCAGTTGTGTGACTGCATGATTGGTGAAATTGGTGAGGAATGAAATGAACTCTGCATCACACTAGTAGTCTGTATTCCTAGATGTTTACAACTGGGAGCAAAAACAGACTAAGACTTTATTTAACTTTTAAGAGCAGAGAGAATTTTCCTTCTCCACCCTACAAATGAACTGTACTAACCAGAATCAACACCTACCCATCGCCCACAGTGTTTGAAAAAAGTTGACCTACATACACAATACTCATTGCTGTAGCTGTGCAACCAAGACCATGATGGGCCTAAAATGTGGTGGTCAGTGATGTTTCGACATCCTTACTCCTGAGTGAGCAGGACGTTTACTTCTCAGCTGAGGTCAAACTACACCACAGCAAATCAACATCATCTATTTCAAGCTTTTTGCTTCAATAAAGATTTCATTTAAAAACCTGACATCAACATTTCCAGCAAACACGGACAGGTCTTTACCACATAGTCAACATATGGTTCAGTGTTTTACAAATTTAAAAATGTGATTTGATGCTTTGAGATGTCTTGCAGTAATTTACGAAAAACACAAATGAATAAAACAATATAACCAAGAATTTAAAAAGCCTAGAAGTACTCATGACTTTCACTTTGATAAAAACAAGCAAGCAATTCCACAAACACTTGTGGTGAAGCACACATAAGGTCAGAATATATATGTCCAATTTTTGCACTATTTTGATCACAGCAAAGGGGGTATGGTTTTCCCAACAACATGCTCATCAACAGAGGCTGCACCCAAATCTAGCTCCAGCATTTCTACAGCCTAAAATGACATGTGAGTTCCTCAATACCTATTATATTTATAATATCATGTTGTCTGTGCAGAACTGTAACCATAAACTTACTATTCATTAAAACATATCACAGTAAAATAATATCTCTCTGGACATAATCTTGCATTGCTAGAATAGATAACCTACACTAGAGGATAGTAAACAATATGACTGAAAAGCAAAGTTTACAATTTGTTACAATTTATTGTTGCTGCCATGTTTAAACTGCCTCTAGAGGGGATAGTATCTCAAATTCATTCACCTATTAAGAAGCCTATAGAGGAGCCTAATGGTGTCTAAATTTATAAAGGAACTAAATAAAGGAATGAATCTTAACATGTTTAACCGGGTTCTTGGGTAGTATATGAGTGGTACTCTCACATGTATTAAGATTTATGTGACCTATAGCATCCTATAGTGCTTGTGGGGGTTCTCATGCATTATATTTCCATGAACTTCAACTAGCTAAAGGCAAATTTTTTTCTTAGACTTTCTGTTCTGAGCTTAAGAACTGAAATGACATTCAACGTACAGGGTAAGCAATGAGTGTGTGTTCTGCCATAGACTACAGTGTTTGACAATAAATCAGAGCAAGCTGAGAAGTTTGACAGCAAAAGACAGCTACAGTCTGATGTAAATTAAAATTTAGACTGTATATGTCTCCACCCTAGCACTTGGAGTCTTGGTTTATTTTTAACCCCAGCTTGAGCTTCCCTGCTTTTATCGCTGTTGTGTTCAACATATCTGTTTCCCACGAGACTAATAAACAGCACAGGGGAGTACCTGCACATTATTTTCACTCCCTTTCTCCCAGAGACACACAAGAGCTGGCATTATCACTAAGGTCAAGCAAACCTAATTTCCAACCCTGCACAGAAATTCCCATGTGAATAAAACAGGACAAATATTCAAACAAAAATACTTTTGGCTTCTCAGCATTCACTGATGCTGCGGATCTCTCTGCCAAAAGTCCACCAGGAATGTTCTCAAACCAGTAAATCCTCCCTGCAGCAGATCACACACAAATACATATAAAAACACACTGTATACCCATATAAACACATCTGTAGACATGCACAGTGCATACACGCTGAAAGTGACACACTTCAAAAAAAGACAAATACAGACACACGCATTCACACTCCCCCTCCAATCCTCTGCGATTATCCAGCCTGCAGTCTGGCCACAATACCTTTTGCCACCTCGGTCAGTGCAGCTCTCACCATATCTGGATATAGCAAAGAGGAGCACTGTGTCACTTGACACTGTCAACATGTAACACACAGTGCTTAGGAATGCTTGGACATCAAGAGGTTAATATCCAATTCCTGAGACAAAAGGTGTGTCAGGTATCAAAGCTGGAGGCAGTTAAAAGAGTGTTGCTGTGAGGAGGCTTCTGATAACACGTGTCCTGTTTATATGAACTTCGTTAAAGACTCACATGTACATGCACGTACCTTGGCACAGCTGTCTTTACTGAGGGAGACTCTGTTGAAACCATTCTATCCTTTTGATTTAAATAGATTTAGTGTATTGTTTGTTTTGTAGAACTGCCATGACAGAATGCCATAAATGTTATAAAGCCTGTCCTAAGGTCAGATCAAACTTTGGATACTTTGACCACACTCTGGAAGCCACTCTGACTAACTATTCACTATGCAACGGTTTCATTACTGTATCAATTAATCTATTAATCATTTAGTCTATGCAAAGTCAGAAAATACTGAAAAATTTGATTAACTGTCTAAGACCCAAAAACAATAAACTTACAACAGAGAAAAGCACCAACTGATTGCTAAATACAGTAAGCAGTGACAATCTATATAGCATCTACTGATTCTTAGAGCGTTCTCAAGATCAGTAAACTGTGCTGTGTGTGAGTGTGTGTTGAGGACACGTATGTGTATTTGAATCTAGTGTGTGCATGTATACTTAAAAAAGGGAGACTATGAGCAGGGAGATCATTAAAGCTGGTCAGGGACCGAACATCAGGTGACATTGGTCCATCCGCGATAAAAAATGAGATGGATTAAATGGAAATGGATCTTCACTGGGAGCCATGCTGAGAGCAGAGACAGGGCAAAGCAGCATGCTTAACTGTACCTCTGCGATGAAATACAACCCATAATAACCATGAGTATGAGCACAGTCTGTCAGCCTGCAAATCACCCCAGTGAGAAACAGTGTGTCCAGTGACATGATGTTGAGTCTAGCTGCCCTAAGTGTGTGAGTGCGTGTGTGTGTGTGGTGATGACTAAAAGGACAGATATGGTTAGGCTGCTGGCTATCTGGTCCCCTCCAGCAACAACAGGCCCACCTGTTGGTGTGATAGCTTTCAAGGCCTTGGTTCCTAGTTCCCCATTTTCCAGAGCTGACACATTTCCAGTTACATGGGAAGCAACTAAGCTTTCAGAAAGCCATGGAATTTTCCACTGTAACACAGAGCAAACTGGTCTTCAGTCATGTCTTTACTGAAGAACAACCAAAGACCTGAGACACTAACAACCAGCCACATGTTTAAAACTAATGGTCTGATTTTACACCATGGTACGTCCATGCTTTACACAGCACTTTTGTCCCAGCTACTCCCTCTAGTGGCGAGATGGAGATGTACAGATCTGTGTCTATTAAGTACACTATTAAATTGTACTGTAAAAAATAAAAATGTCATCAGAAAATACTTAAATATATTCACAATTTATTACATATTTCACCAAAATAAATCCCCCAAATCCCCCACTGGTATAACTGATTACACATAAAGTTCAAGGACTGTTTTGTAATACATACGGTAAGTCATTACTGCCATACATTTTTAGTTGTGGTTCGTACTACATGTGTCTTCACTCGCTCCCTCAATGCTCTAAATACAGTTTAAAAATATGAATAATATGGTTCAATTGCACAGTGGCACTGAGGTTCTGCTTTGTCTCTCTGTGGTGACGACAAAAATCCTACTGTGACACCTTTTCAGCAAGAATGGGCGACACCTACAATGTGATGTAACACCCACAACCACAACAGTGAAGTTATGGGGCTGCCAGTTGTACAGGTTTAAGTCCATAAGGAAACAATGTGTGGACGCGGCAATTATTCATTCCGAGTGTAACAAAGCTCCCTGGGAGTTACAGAACAGAGCTCACATGATGCGGCAAGTCGTGAGATACAGAATATACTTACAGGAGAGAAGCCCACAGAGACATGGCATGACAGGAACAGTATATCTGGTTAATAATAAACCAGAACAGGGGGAGGCTGGAATAGTGGAAGGAGTACAGTGAGCAGTCAACTGCAGCAGGGAGGTACATTGAGAAGGAAGCCTACAAATCAATGTGGAGCTGAAAATTCAAATGGCCTGTGACTGGTGTTTGTTTGGGTCATCTGACCATCAGCCAGTGTGTTTCATGATTTTGAGTGCATGCCTTGTGTAACACAAAACTTATAGCACAAAAAAATATAAATAAAAATGAAAATATGCATTAATTTAGAATAACACAAATATTCACAAGTATATACATAGTGCTCGAGTCAGTGGAAAGTTGTAATTGTATGCAAAGTGTAGATGCCAGAGACCATCTAAATTCTACATTACCATACAGAGAACAAAAATCCACAGTGGGTTATCATGTAATGAGGCAGCCATCACAGGACTTTGCAAATGTAATTGAGTTGACAAGCCAAGTTGAAAGAAACAAAGAAAATATTTTCCTACAATAATCAAATGACAAGCTAGACTACCAGACAGCCCATATATAAGAGCTTCACAAGATGGTGTTAAGTCAGAGGACAGTAAGTTAGTGAAGATCAAGAGAGACTGTATCGGATCACAACAGAAAGTGCAGTAGTGATTTATGCTAGAGAAAGGAAATCCCACCACCTCTCTGGCAGATACTTTAACAGCCTATATATATCACGTCATATAGCTGCAAAGCTAGGGCATTACATATTCTGCTTCATGTGATGCAATCAGGGTCCAGTGGGAGAGAAAGGCCTGCAGGCAGAGACAGATTCCTGCAGATGAGAAAACTGACTGAGTAATCAATGTTTCCAACAGCAAAGAAAAAAAACTTCAGAGGTTCTTGAAAGGAAAGATGCCGTGGAGCAGAGCTATTTCTGGTGATGGTACAAGAAGAAACACAGGAAATGTTGAAGCCTCCAATTCGTGACATAGTTTAAACACAAAGTGCTCAAGCTGTAGCTACAGTAGATTTTTCTACAGCAGCAATTTGGCATCAAGAATGCTAATAGACTGGTGTGGTCAGATGGAAGTACTATATTGGGTAGCCTACATGTGGCTTTTATAAGAGACTGGGAGTGCAGAGAGCTCAACCAAGCGGCTAATTGAAAGGACTTAAATGTCTGCATGGATGGAGAGACCTCTAAGTTATTTATTACTGCAGCAAAGACAGGCTTCCTCAGCAAATACAATATATTGTGTGTCAACGTGAGTTACTGAGTGAGATCTGCTGCTGCATCCCTCCAAACACTGAACATTTGTGCTGTGCTATGGCACAATGAGGAAGCAACTTCAAATTAAATCAATATTAACATTTAATTGCTTTATAGATAAATTGCTGCTCTAACTCTCTGGTTTCTGTCCACAGAGACCAGTTACCATGAACTCCAAAGGTAATCATAGAGCTACCATCAATTGGCCTGTCTCCTATCACTCTAACATGTTAATCAAACCCCTGCACACACATCGTGAACTGACACTAGTGTAACACTAATAGCAAAAACTCCATCACATGCCAGAGAAGAAGGCCTGTTGTAACTGATTAAAATATGAATGTGTTTACTATGTTAAAATATATGTTTTAATGATATCATCAGATTGCAAATGTAAATAAGAAATGTGTTATTCAAAGAATAGCATCTGAGTTTGAACCGCTACAGTCCACGGGTCAGTCACTTAAGCATGCTAAAAATACATTTAGTGATGGACTCAGTTTTGGATAGTTATCGTATCTTTGATGTTGATAGAGGATTCAAACGGAAACTTCGACGGAGTATAAAATGCAGTAAAACCTTAGCTGTAGTAGCAAAATATTTCAAGACTCAAAATTAGAGGACCATCATATATGCCTGTCGCTGATGTAATGATAGTTTCTTCACAGTCAGTGCATATTCTCCTAAACAAAATTACTGAGGCTGTGGCCAAACAGCTGGAGAAGTGAAGAAGCAAGATAAAAGTACTGCGCTGTTCTGTCTAACCGACACTGATAAGATAAGCAGAGTCCACAGCCAGTAGACCCCTGATAAACTCTTATTGGTACAGGGGGGGCCAACAGGCCAACGGGCCCACTAAAGGGCTGAGCAACCCTTTACAATCCGGCAATAATGCAAATAACCCCTGCTTATCAATTTTAATAAATTAGATTATATTATCTCCAATATTCACTATGCAAACAAGGAAAATAAATGTTTAAAATGAACTCCTGTGTTTCAGTGAGTGGTCAACCCCAGGAAACCACAGTATTAAAGTCAACTTGCAAACTTGGATATGAACGCACCATTAGAGCATATGTTCCCATCTATCTGCAATTGTACTGTATTTACACAGAGACTCACACAAAGATTTTAAAGCAAGAAATAGTAAATACAAAAATGGGTGCATATCTATGTGGGAAACACTATCAAAAGGTGGTTCCTGAAGTACAAATAGTGTGATGTTTCAGCAGCATGCACAATATGACAGTAAAAGACAGTCAAGGACTCTGAGAACACGCAATGTGCTTTAGTCCATATTTTCTAGCATTTTATACACTAAACAATTAAATGGATAATCGCGAAAATAACAACAATACCAATTATCATCAGATTACCTCAGTTTCAGCCCTAGTTGAAGCAATGAATGCATTACATGCACATAGGGCAGCAATACACAACATCAGTCAAAGCTTCAAACAAATTCAATTACGTCTGAAATAAAACTGACACAGTAACTGGAGTTGCAGCAGTCCCTACCTCTGTAAACTCAGTTCTCTGTCTTATTGCTCCTTGTGGGGCAGCATGGATTCTTAAATGCCACTGCAAACGCATCTGTGTAATTTTCTGAACCAGCCATCATGTAATAGAGTTCCCTCACTCCTTCTATGGGACCCCCTCTCACCCACTCACCAGGGCTGGTGGTGCTCTGCAAACTCCCCCTCTTGCGAAACGGGGATTTAGGTTTAGGCTTCCCTTGTCCATCGGTGGTGGAGGAGGAGGAAGAGGATGACATCTTGCCGTCTGTGCTCCTGTTACTACTGGAGCAGAGCGAGTCAGAGCTGCGCAGTGGCCAGCAGAGGGAGAGAGGAGCAGTAGCTCTAATGCTGGAGCTCTGTCTCATGGTGGGGCAGCGGGGCGGCAGGACCCATACTGGGCCGGGAGAAGCTCCTCTGCAGAGTTGGCTCCTCCTCCCTGCCAGCAGCAGGTCAGCAGGCATGCTGCAAAGCGACGAGCTGAAAGGCAGCCCAAGGCTTCCCCCGCTCCTGCTAGGGGCCATCCTCCTTGGTTGCCCTAGCAACCAGGGAATGAGCTTCCTGTAGCCAATGCAGGGGAAAATAGCCACAGAGGAGGGCATTGCAGATCAAAGTGTGTAGCTAGCATGACAGCGAGCAAGCCTGGAGACCGACTACACCCCGCCAGCAGAGCGCCAAGGTGAGCGAAGGACAAAAGTTTTTTCCACTCATCTAAAAATAGGAATTAGATACACTCGATGTCATGAGAATGTGTATTCAGCCAAGAAAAAAAAACACGGTGGATCCAGATGAACGGCAAGTGACGAAAAAAGGCAAAGAATACAGAACGGTCAGTGTGGATAAGCAGAGACACCAGCTTAGTGTGTAAGCTGACTAGTGAACTCCCAATCTTCTTTGCTGGAAAATTCTGAGGGGAGACAGAGAGCTCAGGCTACGGCACACACACACAGCACAGGCCCACCTGACATGAAGTATTATAAATAGTGACAAAACCAATGCCCAACAAGAGCCAGTAAACCAACCCCTGAAAAGTACAGTACATGCACAGCTTTCCCTCATTCTCATGTGGTTCTTGTAGTTTAGCATTTATCATTATCAATATAGACTTTTATTGAAAGTGTAGTAACCACATAAATGTCCTAAAGTCAGGAGACTGATCAAGCAAAACAAAACAAGCTACAGTTGTTTTTTTTACTGACACTTTGTTTTAATTACATTTTGTGTCACTGAAACATATCGTTAAACAAACTCATCACTAAACTGTAAAATAAAACTTTCAAACTCTTTTTCAAAAGTTGTTGTTTATCACATATATTTATATATATCTGAGACAATACAAAACTACACTAATACATTCTACTGCCAGTGTTCATGATAGCTCCAATTTGGCTTTTCAAAATATGTTTTTTTAGACTCCCTAGGCATACATAAAATACAAAATGACTCAGTTCATGTCACAGATCAATATACATATATCTACAAACTGCACCACATCTACTGTATATTAAGATAGCCTGGGAAATATCTAATATTGGTCTTAAAGAGTATTTTGGACCATCTGGATTCTGTCACTGAACAGGGGTAGAGCACAAGGGGTGAAAATACGAGTAAAGATCCCCATCTAGTGGTATAAAAAATGTATGCAGTTAGACAACATAACACGTTTGTCTCCTCCGAACACAAGATTGCTGGTCCAGCAACTTTAGGACTTTTAGCAACTTATTCGCTAGGAAACAAAAACACTGCATTACAGGGGAATTGGTATGCTTTGATGCTGATAATGTCATGAAGTGTGACCACTTTTACACATGGCATTCAACAGTCACCACACTCTATTAAATATTACACTGATCTCTAAACTGATCATCTAAAACACAAACTAGAAGCCACTCTTTGTTAGGATTACTGTGAAATTTGGTTAAAAACTACTTAAGACTGCATTTTAATCACAAACCTATTCAAACTATGTTAACAGACCTGTAAACACAACAATCAAATTAAAAAAATCAAGCCATCTGTTAAATGAGCTCGTCAGTAACGTCTTTCAAACATAAATCTGGTGTGCAGCAGAAAAAAGTGGAAGAAGTCAAGGTTTATCTTTGCCAAATTAAAAAAATCTTGTTTTAGGGTGTCTCCAGCTTTTTCTGAATCTGACCCAGTTTTTGAGAGAGCTGACGCTCACCATCTGGTGCAGCAACAGCAGCAAAGGCTAAAAAACAGAGGCCTACTTTTGTCTGAAAGAAAAATCTTAACTACCCCTACAATATGTCACACATTTTGCTAAAAACCAGACCACTCACATGCTCAAGGCACCTTACCTGGAAACAGAAGGAAATTATGTTACCCTGATAGCTCTTGCTATTCCTTCTTTGGTTTTCTCTTTGCCTCTGCTGCTTAGTCACGCTTTCTGTCTGCACACCCTCTTGCTAAAAATGAGACCACTGTGCATATCACTGGCTGCTTGGGGATTTTTTTTTCACTCCTTCAGAGCAAAGTTCATGGAATTCAGCATTTTGTTTGCAGAGGCCATACACTCAAAAAAAGAAAAACCTAGCCTTTTTATATGTAATGTAAAATGTAAAACGGCATCAAAGCCAACTGAACAAAACATAATTTTCTCTAATTAGATTACCTACACCTTGCATGCAAAGACTAGTTTGCTAGTTTATGCATTAGAAAAACAAACCTAGGATTATTGTAGCTTTTTACAAAACACAGTTTGCATTGCTTTTTCCTAATAATAGCACTGTCTCTGCTAATCACCAGGACTAGACAATTAACGATATATGTTTATTTGCTTGTTTTTATGTAAGCTTGCTTTTTGAGTAAGGGGATTTTCAATCAGGTATTGTACTGTAAGAGTTAGGGTTTTGTTGTAAACAAAGGGCAGTCACTAAAACAACTCTTAACTGAAGACATTAGTAGGGGGAAGTCATGAAACAGTTACCATTAGGCTGCCACCTCAACCATGTCATAGTGACCATGTAACTGTAAGTACCGCTTCTCATTCTCACTTCTTCTTATAAAGTCTGTGTCAGAGGATGTAGAAATCACATTAGTTGTTGCAAGGCCACTAAAGACAATAAAGTGTCCAACAACTAAACCCCCTGACTTATGCATTCAAGCTTGAGGTAAGCAGTGGCATTTAGAGTCAGACGTCCAGAATTTTCCAGGCCAGATTGCAATATCAGGTGGGTTGCTGATTTCTGTTTAGCCACATTCTCATGGGGGTTTAAAGTTCAGCACACAACCACCTATAAGCCACAAAACACAATTTCTTTTACACTATCCCACAGGACAACCTGAGATGACTGCATGCTGGCAGTATGCTACAGATTACAATGACCAAGTTCAAAATAAGATAAATCACAAAAATTTGACATTTATTAAAATATAATAATGATAAAACAGTTTTTAGTGGTTTTCTATCAGGGTTAGTTAGTGTCTCTGAAAATAAAACTGTGCAGGGGACATGACTTGGTGTTCGGTGCAGACAATATTCTTTAACACACTTTATCATGAAATGTTTTTCTTGAAACTTTGCAGTCCCAGCTCACAGTTTTGCAGGTACACCCTGTACAGGACTGTCCTGACATTGTTGTGGTCTGTTTTAAAAGAATATGTCTCTGTGAATTCAGTGGGTCAGGCTTTTACATGAATAGCTGAGGATCGACACAGACACCCCTTGCACATATACAGCATGTACTTGTAACACAAATGAGAAAAATTGCCAGTATATATGAGAATATATACATAGAGGGGAGTGAATACTTTTGATTCATATTGGATCATGTTTTATGTAACAGTTAAAGTGTATTGTATGACTGACTGTGGTCTTGACAGATGTTTGCATTGTGTCACTGCTTGCGGACTTACCACCTGACATTGTTGAGGACCAGCGTCGAGCAGAAACTCACTGAGGCGCGTGAAGACAGGGAATGTCCTGCTGAAAACACACAGCAACACAGCACAGTATGTTGAACTGGCAGAAGATAGCTAAGAAGCTGAGCAGCTATCAGCTACGGCAACACCGAGCACCGTGGAGCCTGATTAAAGTTTACTGTAAGGCTGGAAACTATCGGCTAGTTTGCTAAAAAAAAAAAAAAAAGAATGACCGTGTTTTTCACATAGCTAAGTTTTTCGTACGCCTCTCGTTAGCTAAAGTTAAACCAACTAGTTAGCAGTTCACTGTGAGACGAACTACCAGCAGTTTGATGCCTGTAACGTCAATTTATCGGCTTATAACCAACGTCAGACGTTTAAGTATTTACCTTAGCTAGCAGAAGATACCAAAACAGCCTAATTTAAGCTAGTAAATAGTAACCGGGGGGTAATTTTTTACCTTTGCTCGGTTAGGTGGGGTTTTGTTTTGACGTAAAAGCTGTTTCCTCAAAAGAAAGACGAAGTTTTAGTTTTAAAGGCGCCGCCTGCTGTGAGGGTGAGTAGAGGTCGGGAAATGTCCTCAAATCACCCAGGCAGGGAGTAGAGAAGGAGATGAGCTCCTCTTTGTCCATGTCAAAGTTAGATAAGATTTGATCAGGTCTCGTGCTCAGCTGTACTGTGAAGTAGTTTTGTTGTACATGGGAGACAGTAGTTGTGTTGTATAGGGACAGTAAACGACCATCAGGTGTGCTTATTATGGGGAATTAAATTATATTTTCATTTTCATCACTTCTGACAATTATTTTCTTTAATAACAAATTGATTGTTTAATGCATTAAATGTCAGAAAATAGAATAAAATTTCGTTATTCCTTAACGTACTCCTAATGTCTTGTTTTGTCTGATCACAAAAGAAAATCGTCTTGCTGCCAATTTACTCTTTTTTCAATCAACAAATTGATTAATTAACTTAACCATTAGCTCTTATGCACTAGTTGGTTTCTGGGTGCAATGGGAAATTTAAGTAGCCACAATATGAAAGTGCTCCATTGTAAGTAAAAATCCCTGAATGTCCCAGTCAGTGTTATAGTATATTGTCATACATTATATATTGTTGGATTATTTATACTGATTTATTAACATGTAAGCTTCATTCTAATGTTGTTGCTAAGGAGGACCTAAGTAGCTAATTATCTGTTTAAATTAATACATAGTGATAAATAATATTTAATATGCTTAAAATCTTAACCTGCAAAGTAAGTAATAACTGCAGCTGTTAAATAAATGTAGTGAAGTGAAAAGTACAATATTTCCCTCTGAAATGTGGTCGAGGTAGAATGTATAAGAAATTGGAAATGCTAAAGTAAAACTATCTCAAAGTTCAAAGAATCAAATAACAGTACCACTGGCCACACCCCACTTTCAACACAATACACACCAGCTTTTAAGGAGTAAATTAGCCGTAAATTGCCTCAAACACTATAGTTTGTGTATTCAGTTAAAAGAACGACCAGACATGGTAATTTCAAAAGCAAACGGAAAGACTGCCAGAAACATCAAGTAAAATTGGGAACACATTGCAGTGTTTGCTGACTCGGGGCTTTCGGGACTGAAGTCCAACATTTCATTCAACCATGTGTGTCACTCATGAATAAAAACCATTGACCCTTATTAAAACCAACAGATAAGACTTCAGTTCACTAGTACCATACGAGGTTCCAGTTTGAGCGAGGTGATTGACTGGATCATCAATAGGATCTGGACATATAGATGCATTACTGTTGTGTGCCTCCATTTATGTGCTTCTCAAAATTTGACTTGGGTGCTTATCCATGTGAACTGGACTGTGTTTCTCTGCTTTATCATTTCTCTCTGTTAGCTTTGTTATCATTGTTTTCTTGTTCTCCCTCTCTACCCCATTGTCTAGGTCAGTTTCTGCCACAGAATCCGGCTTCAATCCTCTTGTCCATCTGTCTCCACTTCATCTTGATGACCAGCATCAGGAAACGTGATGTAAAGCAACAACCTCCATCTGGAGTCAACTTTCTGGCTTTGTTCAGTGACAGTTCTGCCCTTTGAAAACAAGGTCAATGACAATTGCAACTGAAATAAGATTTTGAGTGAGCAGCTGGTCTACACAGTGGGCAGCAGAATACATTGAGGACTATTGTTCAGAATCTCCCAAAAATGTTTATTTGAAGCCAAACTTTTACCGTGGCTACTGTATTCCATATGGCTAACATCATCGAGATCAATACAGATCAATCGAGAGTGCTTATGATTATAAATTTGCCCTCTTGATAGTGGCACAGGGCCTATAATACTGTATGGTTCTCTACTACTGGTGTAGAGAATAATGTGTAATAGGAACATGGTTTTTAAAGCTTAAACATTTTTACAATAAAAATGGATCAAATGATAAAGTGTTGTGTAAAAGGCGTCACTCGTAGTAACAAACTAAGCATTTTAGCATCTTTCAGCTCATGGTTTTGGTTTTACACCCCGCACTGTCATCAGTGTTGTTTCCAGATGCAGCAGCAGCTAGTTTCAAAGAAAAGCTCAGGTGAAGCCAATGTACACGATCAGCCCAACACCAAACAGCAGCCAGGCAAAGTAAGGGCCTAGCTGATGAACATGGTGCACCATTTAGCAGCTAAAGAGACAGATATTTTCCTCTGGAATTAGCAGAGACCAAACCAGAGCAAGGAGAGGAGAACAACTATTGGACTTAAATTTGTCAGGTAGCCAGAAAGCTACTCCAGATGAATGATAATGTTGCTTGGTGTCGGCCACATGCGTGAATAGGTAAATGCTTGCTAAGATGTTTGCCATAACAACCCTATATAATGGCAGAGTGTAAGTGTTCAGCTAATTCCACTGTCCCCAATGGAAACATATGAACTACTTCAGTTTTAAGCTAGTACGGGATCCATTTAGGTCTTTTTAATGTTCCAGACTTTGTTCCATAATAATCTACATACTTGTTTCCTTTTCTTCAGCATTTTCATCTCACTTCCAATTTTCACTTCCTGTTTTGGCTCCTTGTGCATCCCCCACACTCTCCAGGCCATGGTTTATAATTGTGCTCCAGCTAAATGCCCTCCATTCAACTGAAGGCTCTCAGTTCATACTGTGATGCTTGACACTCTTTTCTTTGCACTGATCCAGCTATCATGTCATACAGTCTTACTCTGCCTGTCCTACACCTTATCGCTGGCTTTCGAAAATCCTTTAAAATACTTTGTTTACAGCTTGTGTTGTTCTTTTGTTAACAACAATGTTTTCTAGTTGCTGTACAAACAATACAAAGCTGTTTGCTTTGTATTGCTTTGGTCCAAACAGACATTCAGGTAACCATACAGGTTAGGATTGAATTTGCTTGTAATGTAAATAAAAGGATAAAAGTCTTAATTATTTTTACAAACAAATTGTATGTATGGAAACATTTCACACAGTACGTGAAATAACAATTCATTTCAGAATTCAGAATATAACAGTAATGTTTTAATTTCTAAGTAAAAAGATAAGGCAATCCAAGATTACATGGAAATAATCAAAGGTAATTCTAAACAACAGAATAGGAAGGGTTATTTCAGTTTACAATATGAAATACTCACACAAGCAGTCCCCAGATTGTGAAAGAATGACAAAAACATGTGTCAGCTCCAGTTTAGTCTAGAAATATATTTTAAGAAGTCACAGATAAGGGTGTCTTGTTGGATTCCCAATAGAGCAAGCTCCTCCTACCGCCCACTACAGCTCTGAGAAATGTCACTAGGTAATAATTGCCATGGGGATGGCAGAGTCTGGTGAAGCTGGGGGCGGTTTGACTGAGGTCCATCGTTGAGGTGTGAGGCCTGTCACACACCAGCATCTTCCAACTGAAACAGCATTAAACAGTAGCAGGATGGTTGTGATTGAGTACAGTTTAACATTATTTCCCTATCTATCTATCTATCTATCTATCTATCTATCTATCTATCTATCTATCTATCTATCTATCTATCTATCTATCTATCTATCTATCTATCTATCTATCTATCTATCTGACAGTTATCTTTTCTTTCTTAAAAAGGTCATACCACTGGCTCTGGCCTTTGAGGTTTAAATGTTACCTTAAGGTCAAAGTGTTTGAACTGTATCCTCCTACCTTCTCTTTTTGCAATAGAATCTCAAAGCAAAGCGGGGAGATTGTGCCACACACACTGACTCCCAAAATACAGAAATACAGAAATAGAGCAGATGGTAACTCTATTTGTGACAGCAGCCACACACCATTGATCAAATTATGAGAATGCATCAAAAATGTTTTACAAACATAGAAACTCTTTATTACAACAGCATCTCTCACTCAAGTTTTAGCCATGTTTTTTCTAAACACATTCATTTTCTTGCAGTACAGTGGAAGTAATTATTTTATTTTAATCACAGCATTAAAAAAAAACAATATGACCAAGTGAAAATCCTAACACAAACATTCAATGTCATTCACAGTTTGGGATATTTAGACGTGATGAAAAGAAGAGATCAAGCTCAGCAAGCTTTTGATTTGGGCTTGGCTTTGTCACTGAAAAAATATCTTAAAAACCCTGTTTGCACATTAAGAAAGGATTTGATATTTCAATCATACTTTTCCACATACATTTTATCATATTAATCCCTAACGATTTGCTATAAAATACTACTTCATTTCATCATCAAACTCAAGCTGAAAAACTTAGCAAAGTCTGCACCCTCATTTCTAATAAAACCACAACAAGCAATCACATCCTCTTTAGTCTCCTTACAACATTAGAATAAAGTGTGCAGGAGTCACACTTGACATGGAAATGCACAGGGCTGTTAAATAATGTTTTTTTCTTTTCCTGCATCTGAGGTACTGTAAAAACCCTGATGAGCAGGGTAGTCAAAAAAATCGACATGTATTCTCCTTCCGGGATAAAAATTTCCACAGCTGAAAAACACACAAAGAAGGCAGTTACTGCATACGTGTCAAAATACATCGGCCTCCTTGTAATGAAATTCATAACAAATACTTACACTCACTAATAAAAAGAAAAATGGGTGTGGTGAGTGGCATACACAACCCAAACTTATACAGTTTTACTAAACGTAACATACAGTTTAGTACATTTAACAAATGCAAGAATAAGGATCATATTTGAATGTAATGCAGTGCATCAATAGAATACTGATTTTTAAGATCTATATCCAAATATACTGATAAATACATCACATGGCAGAAAGCTGGGTGACCCTTAAGATGAGTTATAAAGCCAACTTACTTCCTAAACTGAGTCACAACAGATCTGGCTCGTTTTTTAGGAAACCAAACAAGAATGTGTGGACAAGCACCAAAGAAAGGAGAACATAATTCAGAAGTTTGTCTGTAAACAACTCGTAGCAATTCCATGAGAGTTAGGCCACAATATGTCTGCCTCCTAATCTAATATGATCAGATTGGCTTAAGGGTTAGAGTGGCATTATCACTGATGAAAGCCCACCTACCACTCAAAAGTGAGAGTAGTGCTTTTCCTTCAATGGATCCCCTAAACAATTTTGTGTATTTTATTGCTGTCTTCCTTGAAGTTTCTAATTTAGAAAACTCTTTTAAAAAATAATCAACTTGCCAGAGTCTCAAAATGATTGATTTGACAGTTACAAATACAGTATCTGTTGTTGTCTGGAGCGTTTAAACTTCTTCTGAATACCAAAGGCCATTCAGTATTCACTAATTTGAGATCAAAAGGGATGTTCTGACACTTATCTCTGAATGGCATTCAATTGGCATCATAGGATCAAACATATATTTAATGTTATTTTTACTTCAAAAAGTTACATTAATATTAATTCACTGAGTCATTTACTGTACAGAGCTGTGCGGTTGTGTGGAAGGCCAAAATACTGCCTTTTTTTTTTTCTTTTTTTTTAAATCTACCAGTAATTTTCCTGGTCACAAGCAACCGACGGAAAGGCATGTCAAACAAATGCGTTTACCTGTATCACTGTGACTGTTTTCAAAATCTAGGATGGAATCTAATGAGGCAAAGTGCAATGATTCAAAGATACAATTTAAAGTCATTTCAGTTAACGGAGCTACCTGTTGAGCAGCTTTCAGTAGAAATAGAGAAACATGTTTCCCTGAAACACTTTATATTCAAATGACCAAAATTAGACTTATTTTCAGGAAATAAAGACATTAAAAACTTAATTGTCTGTATATATGTGGTTGTTTTTCACCTGTTCAGTCTCAATAAACTCTGAAGTCTCCTCTGCAATTTGTCCAGGGATACGGAAATCAATGGGTATGGGCTGTGCTGGCTCAGTTGGTTGGGACTGAGCCATGGGGCAGCAGGCCTCCCCCTTAGGACTGGAGGTGCTGTGAGAGTTTTGAGGATCCAAGTTGCAGCCAGTGCCCTGAAGAAACTGAAGGAAATTCTCCTCTATGGATCCTTCACGGCTGGGCAGTCTGTCCTCCACCTCAACCCCTGCTCGACGAAACAGACAAGGCAGATGCTTGCCCAGCTCCTCCCGGATCTGTCTGTTGAGACAGCCATAGAAGAAGGGATTGGAGGTAAAGCAGAAGTAGCCAATCCAGGTGACCACTTCCTCCAGAGAGGCCAGTGTGGCTGGGGGGCTGGCAGCCAGTGCTGAATACAGGTGGAAAGTAAAGTAGGGCAGCCAGCAACAGAGGAATTGCCCACCTACTGCCGCCAACACTGCTGCAGCCTTTCCTCCCCCAAAGGGGCGCTGTGGAGTGGCTCTTCCTGTCCCTGTCCCCGTCCCAGAGCTGGTAACCATAGTGGAACGGCTGCTGAGTGATTCTGACCGCTGGCGACGAGGTGTGTCCATCCAGGTGGGCAGAGGCCCGTGGTGCATGGCAGCTACCCGAGCCACTTTGAACACATTGCAGTACACAACAAGAATGACAAGCAGTGGACACAGGAAATACACCAGAGTAAATAGGACCATGAAGGCCAAGCGGTTTGAGCCTCCCCCTGTCCAATGCAGTGAGCAGCGCCTGTGACCCTGAGCAGGGGGAGATGGGACAGCCCCACCTCCTCCTCCTCCAACCCCACCACTCTCCAAAAGAGGAGTTTTTCCACCTTGCAGGAACCAAGCAAGCAGCGGCAGAGCAGACATGGCCAGGGCTTTGACCCATATCCCCACCAGCACTGATGCTACCAGGCCAACAGTCATCTTCACTTCATAGCGCATAGGATGTATGATGTAGTAATAACGCTCCACATTGATGACAGATATCGAGAGGATGGCAGCGCTGACCAGGCACACACTGAGAAAGAGGTAGCTCCGGCACAGGGCCTCCCCAAAGAACGCTCGGCTTGAGAGCATGCCAAGGGGCATCAGCACCAGGGCTGCCAGCAGGTCCACCACGCACAGGTGGAAGACAAAGGCAAACTTGTGGAGCTGTGGGGCCTTGGCAATGACCGCCATGACAGCCACATTACCCACCACAGCCAGCAGATCCATGAGCAGCATGGCCAGCAGGGCTAGCGACTGGGACAGAGCCCAGCCCTCAGGCAGAGAGGAGGCAGACATGTTGGACATGAGCTGTGGAGGTGGGTGGGAGGAGTTCCACATCGGCTCCATTGAAGGGTGGGATAAGGCAGGCAGGCAGGATCAGTCACAGGCCCATCACCCATCCTTCAAAGCCAGGAAGTACGGCCAGAAAACAGAGGCTGAGGTCAAAGGCTGCCTTATAGTCCGAGGGATGATGCTGTGATTGTCAGGAGGTTCAGAGTTTATGATTCTTATCCATTTAGAAAATCTTCATGTCTGCAATCAGTTACAACCCACCCTGAAAACAACAGAGAAAGACAGAGGAAGATAAACTGTGAGTGTATTTGTGCCTTCGTTCGCATATCTATTCCTGTCATAGGTGGCCTCTTATTTTCACTTGTGAGTCATATGAACTAATTGTACCAATCAGTTGCTCATGCTGATTTTCACTTTTGCCCCAGCTACCATTAAGATTAATTCACTCGGATGAAGTTTTATAGAATCCTTCCGTACCTTCTCAAATCTCTGTTAAGGCAATCTAACTGATAAGGTAATCCAAAACCAGCCCTCAAACCAATTAACTCAATTAAGTATGCATTATTCAAAGAAGGGACATTTGGCACCTCTTTAGCAATATGCTGAGAGAACTGCAGGAGTAAAATGAATTGAACAATCATAAATCATCACGCATCGGAGTTGAGCCACGTTAACAAATCTGTCGTGCATACATGTTACATGCAAATACATGTTGATGATCACACTGATCGCACAAAAAATGCAAATATGGGATTTCAGATCTTTTTTTTTTTTTTTTTTACAGTTTTATTTATGTCAAGGATAAATCCGGTCTGGTCCGAGGAGCAGCAGTTGATAAATACTTTTCAAGCACACATCCTGTCAATGCATGAATGCAAGCTAATTCCCTAAAACGAATCCTATCACTGAATAGGTAATAGACCTTTACCATCACATCTACACCTGCTGAGAGAGTTCTTGTTGGATATGTATACCACTGGTCTAAACTGATTGTGTATGGCTACTTTTTCCAACAAAAATAAACAATCATGGATTGCAGGAAGGCCTTGCCAATGCGTACCTCATGTATGTAGGTCCAGGTTAAATGTGTGTGGATTTTGCTTTTGTACATAAGCCACAATCGGATGTCTGCCACTACGGAAGTCCTGATCACTAAGTATGAGCGAATTAAGTATTTCAAATGAAAAAAACCTGAGGGTATTCATAGGTTGCAGAGGCTGTCTGCATATTAACTGTGTCTCGCTATTACAGACAACAAACAGACATGGGTGGCTGCTGCTGTATATATGTGTCAGATCAAGAAAACCCATTTGCTTGCTGCTATGAAAGCTCTCTGCCACAGATGCAACAAAAAGCCCGAGATGTTGTCTCCTGTCTGCAGTGATAATAGTACAAATCAGGCTAAAAACTGAGCTCTAACCTCCCTCATCACCTATGAATGATTGCCCTCAGTGAGCAGTGTCTCTAAATCACACATAGGGGTACTCCCAATTCACTTTAACCCTCCTGCCTGGTTTAGTCATGTCTTACCGCCTACTCATTTATATATTAATCATTAATGCATTACACCCACTGTATAAATCAAGGCCCACGTTCTATATATCACATTACAATTGAATTAGATCTATTGGTTGCGCTCAACAGTATGTAATCAGCAGATTAGAAGAAGAGGATGAGAACAAGTAGGAAAATGTGGTGAGAATCAGGCAGCATGATGGGAAGAAACAGAGAGACAACAGGGCAGAGAGAATGATGTACCTAAATCAGAGTATTTCCTGATACATCTGTCTGCTGCTTTGGTCTCTGAGGATGAAAACCTGCTTTAGCTCCCACTGCTGAGGTACACATTGGACATCAATCACTGTACCTTATGAATGCTGCTGAGGTACTTGCCACTGTAAGAGCCTGTTTCTCTTCTCGTCCCCTTGATCTGCCTTGTGCACCCTCCTCCCTGGATGACTACAGCTGTGGCAGCAGAGATTTTTCTGAAACGATGCTGATGCAAATTCTTGCAAAGCCACCAGCTCACTCTCTGCTTTCCCCCACCACTCACACACAGTGACTGCAGAGATGGAGCAGGAGGCAGTGAGAAATAGGACCAGAGCTTCTGTCTCTGCAGGGTCCTAGTGTCCTTACTGTATTGTCCAATTTTACCCTCAGAAATTAGGAAGTGAATATGATCGAAATAACAAAATGCTACACAACACAACATACCATCCATCTAAGCAAATGTGGTCTCAGTCTTTTGCACTCCACCATATGTAAATATATTATGTATAAATAGATCACACACACACATACACACACATATGTATGTATGTTTATATATACAGTATATACATACACACGCACGCACACACACACACACACACACACACACACACACACACACACACACACACACACACACACACAAACATATATATACTGTGTATGTGTGTGTGTATATATATATATCTATATATATATATAGATATATATGCACAGCCGGGCCTTATTGCACCTGAGGCTGACAAAGTAGAGTTTATGCTGCTTTCACACAATGTCGATAGAATAGGAAGAGAGGAAGACCTCCCGTTATCATGTCTTAGGAGTGTTCAAGCATTATTCTGAGATGATTACTTGCACTGCCAGCTTTGTAGTCAGACCAGATAAATGGCCTAAATGAGCTACTTTTTGTGTTAAGTGTTTGTGGCAGTGTCTGAACAAGTAGCTGAATTGATTAATATTGGATTTTATTTAGATGTCACTGTCAGCGTTGGTCGCTTGTCAGCCATGTTTCCAGCAGTTCGTTGACACCTCTGCGGTTCTCTTTGCGAAGCAGGGGATATCATAGCTGTCAGGAATCCCTAATGTCTGAAGTCTTTCTCTCTTGTCTTAGGGTCTGAATGATTGGACTTGAGTGAGGCAAAAGGCTGATGAAATATGGGCCAAATCTCACAGTGCAGAACTGAGCCTGAAAAGGTTTTGTTTGTTACATCTTAAAATGGCCACTCCACGGAGATTTGAAGAAATTTGATTTAAGTAATAAAATGACCTCTCCTAAGCCCTAAGCCCAAACACTGGCACCACCACCAGGCCAAAATGTATGTTTTTCATCCCTTACTTTTAAGGATCAAAGAATAGCAAAGTTTCCTCTAGCAGATTTGTTTTCTCTGTGTAATGTGCACAACCAGGGCCACTATCTTATTTTGTCTTGTCCTAGAAATGCTTGGGAATAAATAGTTATTCTCTTTCCTATTCTTAACGGATGACCTCTAATTGACCTCTTAGTGTTTACTCATAAGTCCTTGCATGTGCACAATGTCCTGCACCTCTCATATCTAATCCCTTATTTCTTGTTCCTCTCCCAGTTTATGTATTTTTGTCAGTCAGCAATGATTCAGGTAGTAATTTCATGGATTAAAGTGCCCTCCAGTACAAGATTTACTGAGACAGTGAGGCATTGATTAGGCCAGGCCTCAGCCTCCACTATCCCAGCTTCTCAAACTGGGGCTCCTGTTGCCACGGTGATCTTTTCCATATACAGTCCATCTCATTGTTCTGTCTGTGGAGGACAATGAAATCTGGGCTATTACGGGTAAGGCTACTCTACTGAAGGAGTGGGCATGGAGCTGCTGAGTCCTAGGTGTTTTTCATTTGCATTTGTAAGGTTCCCCATGATAATACACATAACATTTGCATTTCATGGAAATCATGTTTTGCACCTCTTTCACCAGTAAAGAAAAAGCATGTTTTAATTTACAACACCTCTTATGAATTGATTGATTAATCTAGTTCAGTAATAGCCCCATTGTAATAATATCACTGGTTAAGTCACTGTGAGAATTCAGGTCTTCTGATTGAAATATTATTTAGTTTGTTGCCTTCAGCCCACATAGCAGTGTACTTAGTGCATCAGGAATGATGCAATTACAGATAAACAATGGTGAAAGGCACTTGCTGCTCTCATATTGTGAACTACTGAATAACAAGTAAGTATCATAATAATAGTTATTTAAGTTTTGCCACTACATGCTAGAGCTACAATGATTGACATGACAATGAAAAACATAACATATCGTACATCACTCTAGTAGACAAACCAATAATTGTTCTATTTTAAATTTTACATAAGCCTGCTGCTGCTGAAGTACACTCTACCAATAGAAGCACAGTCTTGTAAACTTGTCTAAGCCTGACTGATGTCTCTTCCCGTCAATACTCCAAAC
This sequence comes from Seriola lalandi dorsalis, assembly GCF_002814215.2. Taxonomy (NCBI): domain Eukaryota; kingdom Metazoa; phylum Chordata; class Actinopteri; order Carangiformes; family Carangidae; genus Seriola; species Seriola lalandi. The sequence continues at coordinate 246,281 of NW_019525075.1, forward strand.
ATGAAACATGCTTGGACAGCAGAACATAAGAAAACATGATGCAGTTGGGTGGAGAGATTTAATGGCCAGTGATTACTACAGTTGTCATGGTGAAGATCTATCAAGATGTCTGGTAACAGTTAATGTCTAACTGTTAATGCCTCTCAAACACTATGTACTAAGTATGTGGCGTGGTTTTACACATTGTGTGAGTGTAACTGTCTGTTTACATCTGTATTCAGGCATGTACACCAAGTGTGTGTGTGTGTGTGTGTGTGTGTGTGTGTGTGTGTGTGAGAGAGAGAGAGAGAGAGAGAGAGAGAGAGAGAGAGAGAGAGAGAGAGAGAAAGTGTGTGTATCAGGTGTTGACTCATGACAAAAATAGCAGAATCTTGCTCGGCCGGCAGCACCAATCACTGCCACCACAAATACAATGGTTTCCATGGCAACCTTGAAAATAGACTCCACATTCACACTCAGAAATAGCAAAGGACGCTGCACTAACCCCAGAGAGCCCCTACTGCCAATAATAACCACCCATAGATATGGACGCGCAAATATCAGCCGCACTCAGAAATAAAATCATGCCATTACATTTACCAAAACGTAATTACAGCAACCTACACAAACAATCAACTCAAATTCAAACTCACATTTAGCATGGGTGTACCGAGGCATAGGAGAACATTAACCAGCTTGGTGTTTAATAACATCAAAGCAAAAGCACAAAGAGAGGCTGTTCAGTCAAGCTGCACAATACCTGACATGACTGAAGAAGAGATTCTGTACAAATGTCTAACATACTGTACTAACAAGCATCTGTCATATCGCATTTTTCAGATATCTTAAGCAAAAGCAAAAATGTGTTGGAGTGATGTTACTGGAGATAAAGGGTAAAGTGATGGATGTTGCCTTGGAGACACTTGGGGAGGAAGGTTTATATCACAGCAGACGCTCAGAGGATGGAGGAACAGCTAAAACAAAGTGACTGTGTGTACCCAAGGCAGAATAATATTCTTGTGAATGTTCACCAGTCTGAAGCGTCATCATTCCTGTAGATTCATGCACTGTTTGGCTTTGGGAGTTATAGTGGATCCTATCAGACGTTATGAGTGATTCATGTTAGGGGCGTCGTTTTTTCTCTGAATCACTGTGCCCCTGGAAATAGCTACGAAAAAGATAAACAGGAAAAGTTTCCACTGGAATTGGTAAATATTGAATTTCTGCCAGGCAGGTAGCTGCTTTGATATATATGTATGTGGCTTGTCAAATTCAGTAACATACAGTATGTTTATGGTATGATAATGATGATGACTTTACATGAGTGTTTTCATTTAATTCTACTTTATTCTACTTTGGAATTTCTGCACTCTTTAGTCACCTACATTTATTTCACTAGTTAGTTTGCATATTAAGATTTTACTCACAGAATTATCATTTTATATAATTTATTTTGTATATATGTGAATTTTTACAGGTTAAACCTGCCAACAATTACATAAAGTCATTAAAATGCACTCCACCTCCACTAGCTACAATATTTAATGTTGCTCAGACATTAATGCAACTGTAATAACAATAAAATGATATAACATATAATAACACTCATGATGGCCACTTTGAAGTACATTTTGCTGATAAGACATATTTTACTTGACCAAGATCTTGAATGCAGGACTTTCACTTGCAATGGACTATTTTTACATTGTTGTATTGGTATTCTTTATTGAAGTAAAAGATTGAAATACTTCTTCCACTGGCTGAATGCATTAAAGTAATTCTGTGAACTACAGAAATAAAAGTTGAGATCATATGTCATCGTGACGGTGTTCCAGTGCTTCCAACAAAATGTATTAGAGAGCAGCTTTGTTTTCTTTAACTGTGGAAATGAGTGCATGAAGAGGACATTCAAATATAGCTCAACAAATGTGCACTGAAAATATTTCCAGTCATTGACGTACTGTTCTAAGAAGCACGTTTATCTGGAAACACTGACCAGATCCTTTTACATGAGTCCAGAGCTCAATGGAGATCTGGGATTTGCTCTACAAATTTATCCACAGAAGTCAACTAATCCACCTCTTGCACGGGCCCCTGAACATGCTGGCTATGCCAGATGGTGGCAGTGTGTCCACTATAATGTACATGTAGTGTAGCAGGTGCCTGCTTCAGCCACTGTAACAGAGATTACAGTAGTCTGAGACCTGCCTCACACACACAGATATGGCAACTACAGTAAAAGCGACTGTGTTGGATGACACAATACAAACTATAAGACACGGACACACAGGCACACCACTGCTGTGGAGTGACCTGCCAAACAAACAAACAAAAAAAGTTTTCTAATGTTGATGGTTTTTATTGTTGGGTTTTGAGACTAAAAAAAAATCTAAACCAAAAAAAATGAAGCTTGTGGTATGATCATGTTTTGTGTGTGTGCAGGATTACACAGTATCCAAGTGTTTTTCTCTACAAAGAAATCATAAAAATGTTCTTGTTTTCATTATGTTCTTTGGCTTTCAGTGTTTGATACATCTGACTAACACATTAATAGAATTATTATGGAGCTTTCAGTGAGGAAAATGTGCTCGAACCATTGAGAGAACATGTCATTACGAGTTTAATGATAAACCATGAAAATGAAACCCCATCGCAAGTACAAAAATATGCATGCATGCTCTGTGAGCATTGTCACCAAAGTTATTAAAATTCATCCCGAGGAGAACGCACCAGATCTTATGGTAATCCATTCAATAGTTGTTGAAACATTTCACCAAAAGACACAGATGTCATGATGGTGCTGGAGGAAAAGTCATGTGATCATCATCATCCTCTGAGGACCAAGAATGTGAAAAAAATGACATGTCATACATTGTTGAGGTATTTCCATCTGGACTTAAGTGGCGAACGGACTGACATTTCCATCTCCAGAGGCACAGCACTGCATGGCTGAAGAATTTTAAAACAACAGTACATTCATGCTTATTATAGTTGTAGTATATTATAATTTTATTCTGCTTTCACTCAGAATTACCTGTTGTTTGCTTCTAGTTTGACACCAAAGACTGAAAGAACCTGAAGATCTGCTGCGTCCATCTCTGACCTGTATAATTACCAAATGTTTATGTAAGTGCTGCCATTTGATGCCTCTGTCTATCCACATATACATGACATACTGTATGACACACAGCACTCACTCATGTTTAGTATCACTTCTTACAAAACACTCAAATCCATTTTTTTCCCCAGCTGTGAGCAGCAAGCAGCACTTCTCCAGAGAAGAGGCTGATTTAATTTAGCTGATGGAGAGCTGTGGGCTGAGATGGTTATTACCCAAACCTGCTGCCACTGCCCCAGAGCTGCACCTCATTTATAATTCACAAGAGAGCTGTAACTCTCTGGAGAGCAGGGCGTCCATCCAGCAGACCGCTGCTCAAATCAACCCGGTTATCTGATACTACCCAGACAAACACACATGAAGTTGAATCAGCTTCGTGAACAGGCTGTTGTAACAGTGAGAGGTGAGTTTACATGACTCTGGAACTAAAATCAAAACTACCAGGAGCGCTGAGGTCTGTGCATGCTGAAATACTACGATCAATACAAGTCTACTGTTGAATTAATAATTGATGACTTCGCTGAAGGAAAGACTACATTAGGTTTGTCCTAATGTGAAGACAATTGTAATGAATTTGAAGGAGAAGGCTGGTATATGCTTTTGTTATTGACAACTAATCCCATGAAAAGACCAGGTTTCTGACTTTCAGTCTGTCCGTCACTCTCAGCCCCAAGCGCCTTTGTTTCTACTTAAGATGCCCAGGTCTATTTTCAGATGTGGATTTATTCACATTTGGTGAGCTAGTGAGTATTTACATCAGCAACTGCCTTTGTAGGATTGACTCAAAATGAACTACAGTGCCCGTGTTCATGGTAATGAAGGAACATGTCGCCCTGTGCAGTTGTGTGGCTGTTTTAGGTGTCTTTCATAGTTATTTTCCACAGTATTTTTCCTAGTGGACCTCTGGCCAAACAGGCAATACTCTTATTTTAATGGGATTTGTTGACTATTCATTGCAATCTCATTCAACTTCAATCATGGCAGAAATACTGTACATTTGTTCTGCACAAGTAGCATAATGTGTGTGTGTGTGTGTGTGTGTGTGTGTGTGTGTGTGTGTGTGTGTGTGTCATGCACTGGGCTCGATCAGATTGAG
>NW_019525075.1:250493-250808 GCF_002814215.2 Seriola lalandi dorsalis
ACACACACACACACACACACACACACACACACACACACACACACACACACACACACAAACACACACACACACGTCCACACAAAGCCTTAGATATTAAGTGATCAGGTGATTGACATAAACAGAAAAATATCATCAGCTAGTAGAGATAAACCCTGATTGGTAAACATGGGCGTGCGGAGGGCATGTCAGATAACCATCCAAACAATCGGCTTAGTGGTGTAGATAGCGCTGAACCCAGGCAACCGAGACAGAACACACCTCCTCAAAAAAGTTTGTGAAAGAAGACTGCACACCAGGGCAGGTGCTATCTGCTGG